>NW_006925818.1:2077-8459 GCF_000298275.1 Orycteropus afer afer | reverse complement strand
CCCACTTCCTCCCCATAGTTACCTCCTCCCAGTGTCCATCCCTTCATACTCTTCTGCACCCTGAGCTATCTCCCTGTTGTGCCTACTTTTTAGTTGTGAGGTACAATAACTTATCCTCCACTTTAGTAGGAATATCTCGACATGCCCCACACCATTGGACCCCTAGAAATTTCACTGAGGTGAAACGTGCCTGAATTTTTTTTGGGGTTAATTTCCTAACCTCTAGCACGCATATGTCTCACCAATAAGTCTAGAATCATTGATATTTCTTCCTTACTAGGTCCAGTCAGCACAAATGTCATCAATATAATGGACCAGTGTGATGTCTTGTGGAAGGGAAAGGTGATCAAGATCCCTATGGACTAAATTATGACATAGTGCTGGGGAATTGATACACCCCTGGGAAAGCACTCATGAAAGTATACTGTTGGCCTTGCCAGCTGAAGGCAAACTGCTTATGATTGTCGTTTGAAATTGGTATTAAGAAAAAGGCATTGACCAGATCAATAGCTGCATACCAAGTGCCAGGATATGTACTAATTTGCTCAAGTGATGAAACCACATCAAGAACAGCAGCTGCAATTGGAGTCACCATCTGATTAAGTTTACAATAATCTGCTGTCATTCTCCAAGATCCATCTGTTTTTTGCACAGGCCAAATAGGCGGATTAAATGGGGATGTGGTGGGAATCACCACCCCTGCATCCTTCAAGTCCTGCATGGTGGCAGTAATCTCTGCAACCCTTTCAGGGATGCTGTATTGCTTTTAGTTTACTATATTTGTAGGTAGAGGCAATTCTATGGCTTTTTCTACTTGGCTTTTCCTATCATAATAGTCCTTACTCCACATGTCAGGGACCCAATGTGGGAATTCTGCCAATTGCTGAGTATATCTATTCCAATTATGCATTCTGGAACTGGGGAAATCACTACAGGTTGGGTTTGGGGATCCCCTGGACCCACTGTGAGACACACCTTAGCTAAGACTCCATCAATAACTTGACTTCCATATGTCCCCACTCTGACTGGTAGGCCACAATGATGCTTTGGGTCTCCTGGAATTAGTGTCAGTTCAGAGCCAGTGTCCAGTAATCCCCAAAAAGTCTGATTATTTCCTTTTCCCCAATGAACAGTCACTCTCGTAAAAGGCCTCAGTTCCCTTTGGGGAAGGCTGGGAGAAAGATTGACATTATAAATTTTTGGCGGTGTAGTGGGGTCCTTCCTCAAAGGGACCCGGCTTCCCCTTCATTCAAGGGGTTGTGGGTCCATAAACTGACTCAAGTCTGGGAATTGATTGAGAGCCCCTGACTGTACTCTGGCGATTCAATGTGGCTGCTGTTCACATGACCTAGAATTCTTCTGACTGTACAGATCAAGTAAATATTTAGTGGGTTTGCCATGTATTTCACTATTATGAGCATCATGCACAAGCAGCCAAAGCCATAATTCCCCATGAGTCGGAGTATTCTGATTACTGTTCTGACTCTGCTGTCCATTATGGTAACCACACCCACCTTGTCTTTGTCGATTAAGTGCTGCCACTTAGCCCCTACTATCATGGGGTCCAATCAGCCCCATCATAGTTAAATGTCTTCATTCAATTAGGGCAGTTACCACTGTCAAATCTGGCTCACATAAAATAGCAATCGCAGCAGTCTTCAAGGATGCTGGAGCTCCCTTTACAAATTTATTCTTCACCATACTGGTGAAAGGCATGTCTTCTGGACTCTCCACTTCTGGCTCTAGGGGTCTAATCTGATAAATCCATTCTAACAGGCCAATTTCCTTAAGCCTCTGGATATCTTCTACATTATATCAAGGCAGGTCTGGTACTTCACCTTGACTGAAGGTTGTTGTTGTTGTTGTTATGTGCCATCGAGTCGGCCCCGACTCACAGCGACCCCTTCTTGGGTTTCTGAGGTGGTATCACTACAGAAGCAGATTGCCCAACCTTCCCACTGAGGAGTGGCTAGTGGGTTTGAACTGCCAGTTTTCTGGTTAGCAGTCACTATGCTACCAGGCCCCTGTATAATCCATGCTTCAGTAAGCCAACCAAATAAACTATTAGATCCTTTCCTAACCTCTCGAGCTGAAACATTGAATGAAGAATCTGTATGTAGTGGGCCCAAATCAATAAACTTAGACTGATCCGATCTTACATTCCTTGCACCATTATCCCACTCCCTCAGTAGCCATTCCCATACATATTTTCCAGGTTTCTGTCTGTACATGTTAGCAAAATCAAGTAGGTCTTTTCTGGTATAGCGTAACACCTCTTCAGTCACACTTTCTATTTCATCTTTTGGAGTGCTCTTGGACTTCAGTCTCAGGCAGTGACCCAGGAGGAACAGTTGGGTTAATCCCATCAAATTAAGGTAGGAAGGATAATGGTTTCACAGTAATCCTTTCAGATGGGAGGGATTCAACAGAATTTACAGCTCCATATCCTGATCTTCCTGACTGTCTGCCCATATGTCTCCATTCCAGGTTTCAGGATCACGTTTTTTTCCCAATCAGTGCCCTCACTTTAACTTCAGACACCATTCTGGGTTGGCAGTTTAATTGGTGGTGTAATTCAGCCACCTTTAACAATAAGACTCTGGGTTTGTTTTTTGGCAATATTGGCTCTGTTACTGGAAGAAATAAGGCTTTCTTTCAGAACACAACTGGAAACATTGAGGTCTTTTATGTGGTGCTTAAGCTGTGACTCAACAGCTCTGAACTCATCTTGCTTTTTCACCACTTTGTCTAGTGTAAGTAGTACCAACCAACCAGCTTCCTTATACTTCTCATGCTGACAAAACTGCAGAAAAGTATCAAATATGTGATCACCCAGAGCCTCACTTCTCACAAGTACTTGATCTATTGGTGGTGCTATTTTTCATATTAATGTTGCCACCTCACACCATGGATTAGCAGGGCTCTCTTTACTAACAGAGGCAGGGTCACTAGTGCCTTTACAATTAATCAAACTGGAGAACCAGTTTAGGAAGCCCATCCTTATGATTTTGTCTCTCTAGAACCACTCTTGGTACTAAATGTGTTAGACTGGGTTCTCTAGAGAAGCAAAACCAGTAAAGCTTATATATATATATAGAGAGAGAAAGAAATTTCTTAGGAATATAGCTCACACATTTACAGAAGCTGGCAAGTCCCAAGTTCTTTGTATGAGCCATCAAGCTGGAGGCTTTTCCTGACTCATGCAGCTGCAGGGGCTGAAGAGCTCAAGGTTAGCAGGCAGTATACTGGCTGTTGACTACAATGAATCGTGAATCCAAGATCTCCAGGCTGAATGGTGGATTGTTCGCTCATGGACAGTTGTAGGCAGCATAACAGAATTCTGATCCACAAAAAAGTGTCTCTTTTCCCAGGATCCATAAATATACTGGAAGCAGGCCACACCCCTAGGGAAACTCCCTTTCAACAGATTGGCTGCTCAAAACATATACAACTGATCCTGTTATTGGAACAACCCACATCACAATTGCTTAAACCACACAGAATTGTGGTCCAGCCAAGTTGACACACAGCTCCAACTATCACAGCTACTGAACAAAAGATTAGCTATTTGAACTCACCCAGGTGTGCTTTGGAAGGAAGGTTGGGCAATCCTACTTCCGTAGTGATACTGCCTCGGAAACCCAAGGAGGGGTCGCTATGAGTTGGGTTTGATTTGATGGTACATAACAACAACACAACAACAGGTGTGCCTCAGAAGGAAGGCCTGGTGATTTGCTTATGAAAAGTCACAATCATGAATACCCTGTGGATCACAGTTCTGCTCTAAAACACGTGGGGTTTCCATGAGTCAGAATCACAGCGACTGATTTTCAGTTTAAAGAAATGAGAAGATATGCTGTGCTAACAGAGTGGATGATTTAATATTATCAAAGTGTTAGTATTACTGAAAACAATCTATAGATTCAGTGTAACATTCATCAAGACTCCAACAATCTTTGTAGAAATGGCTTCTGAGAGCAGGATCACACCTAAGGCTACTTATATCTTTTTGGTATTCTTTGCTTTCAGCCAAGACCATCTAACACCAGCAATGATATTTCTCATTCCATGCCCTCTTCTGAATCCAGCTTGAATTTCTGGAAGTACCTGTCAATACATTGCTGCAATTGTTTTTGAATTCTCTTCAGCAGACTTTACTTGCATGTGATATTAATATTATTGTTTGATAATTTCCACATTCTGTTGGATCGCTTTTCTTTGGAACAGGCACAAATATGGATCTCTTCCAGGTGGTTGGCCAAGAAGCTGTCTTCCAAATTTCTTGGCATAAAGGAGTGAGTGCCTCCAGCCCTGCATCCATTTGTTAAAACATCTCAATTGGTATTCTGTCATTTTCTGGAGACTTATTTTTCACCAGTTCCTTCAGTGCAGCTTAGACTTCTTCCTTTAATACCATAGATTCTTTTTTTTTTTTTTTTTTAAAGAGGTTGTTTTACATTCAAAGTCACGCATACGTTAGTTTCATTCTCCATTCGCCATGTCCAACACTAACCCAGTCTCCTCCGCTCCCTACCCTGCAACACTTCCCCTGTGCCCCTCACAATTATGCACTCCTGCTTGTCCTGCATTTCCTCAGTTCGAATGTTGGTCTTTTGGTGTCCCATGTCTACTGCTCTAAGGGATGTACTACCATTGAGTGTGTGGTCATGGCATCTTGGGTTGAGTGGTCTGCATGTACATCTTGTTAACTATTGGGCTGAGAGCCTGCCCCTGGGGGTGAGTTTTATTCCAGGCGCTGAATGTATTTCAGGGCCATAGTATTGGGATTTTCACCAGACTTCACCTGACCAGTAATTCTGGTCATTATTGAGTTTTTGGATTTTGTTCCACGGTTTCCCTCCCACTCTATCCAGGATCTCCAGATTTGATCATTTCCTGAGTGATTGGCATTGGTAGCTGGGCACCATCTGGTTCTGGTCTCAAGGGCCATCGTATCCTAGGGCTGATTGCTTCTAAATGCCCCTGTGTGTGCGTGTGTGTGTTCTTCTTCACTTTCGATGCTAGGAGACCGTTAGTTGCATCCTATATGGCTACTTGAAAGCTTTTAAGACCCCAGTGGCTACTCACCAATGTAGCATGTGGAGCAATGCTTTTATGTATTTTGTTGTGCCAAATGAGTCTGGTGTATCCCAGTACTATGGTCCTGAGGTAGTAGCTCTATTGGATCTCTCTCCCATAGTGTTGGGATGTCTGTGAGGGATTACTCTCTGTCTGTCTTCTATTGTTTCTGTAAGGACTGCAGTTATTTTGTATCACTGGTGTCTGTACAAGATTAGCCTCAGCTGAGTCTATCCTTGGTCCAGAGTATACCTCTATTCACTGGTCCCTGTCTGATCATCTCAGGTGTCTATGTGTTTATCTGTATAGCCTAGTGTTTGGTGTTAATGGCAATGTGGTATTGTGGACACATTGGTTGGTTTTAACATCTGTTGTCTATCTCTTATGTGCACAGTTCGGTGTCCTCTCTTTTCCCAGTGTTATCATGGTGGTCATACATCCTTCCCAAATATCCCTCCCCTTACCCATGTCAGCGTGTAAGCCCCAACTAGCCCTAAATTAATCCCTCTCCATCCCGGTAACCTACTAGGTGAGTTCCCTTTTCCAAGCAAACCCTTCTCTTTTTACAGTAATAGACTCATACAATACTTGTCCTTCTGCGATTGGCTTATTTCACTCAGCATAATGTCCTCCAGGTTCACCCACATTGCGAGATGATTCGCGTATCCCTCATTGTTCTTTAATGTGGCATAGTATTCCATTGTGTGGATATACGATAACTTGGTTATCCACTCATCCATTGATGGGCATTTAGGTTGTTTGCATCTCTTTGCTATGGTGAATTGTGCTGCAGTGAACATAGTTATATATATGTCTGTTCGTGCACTATCTCACTGCTTTAGGATATATTCCTAGTAATGGAATTGCTGGGTCAAATGGTACTTCTATTTTCAGTTTTTTAAGGAAACGCTATACCGTTTGCCACAATGGTTGTACCATTTTACCATCCCACCAGCAGTGCACAAGAGTTCCAATCTCTCCACAACCCCGCCAGCATTTGTTACTATCTGATCTGTTGAACTTTGTTATTATTGCTGGGTGAGATGATATCTCATTGTTGTTTTGATTTCCATCTCTCTAATGATTAATGATCGTGAGCAATTTCTCATGTGTTTGTTGGCTGCTTGTATATCTTCTTTGGTGAAGTGTCTGTTCAAGTCTTTTGCCCATTTGTGAAATGGGTTATTTGTCTTTTTGGTGTTGAGGTGTTCAAGTTTTCTGTAGATTTTGGAGATAAGTCTTTTGTCAGATATGTCATGTTGTTGTTGTTGTTGTTATTTGCCGTCGAGTCAGCCCCGACTAT
>NW_006925818.1:0-772 GCF_000298275.1 Orycteropus afer afer | reverse complement strand
CCTTTTCTGCATCAATTGATATAATCATATGATCCTTTTCCTTTGTTTTGTTTATGTGCTGGATTACATTGATTGATTTTCTGATGTTAAACCACCCTTGCAAACCTGGTATGAATTCCACTTGGTCTGGATGTATTGATTTTTTGATATGTTGTTGGATTCTGTTGGCCAGTATTTTGTTAAAGATTTTTGCATCTATGTTCATGAGGTCAGCTTACAGACCGAGACAGATTAGGAAGAAGGAAGGGGTCATCCACTTCTTAAAGAATTGGCCAGGGAAAATCTTATTAATAGCAAAAAAACACTGTTTGATACATTACCGCGCAACTTTATGAATAGTCATTATGAATAGGTTAGGTTAGAAGGCTCTCAAAATAGGACTGGGAAAAAGCTGCATCATCTGAGTAAACCCAGCCTTACTCCTATGGATAAGGTAAAGCTTTCAAGACCTCCATTTGTTGATGTAGCACCACTCAAATTGAAGAGAAGCAGCTGCAGACATCCATTAATCATCGGAACATGGAATGTATGAAGTGTGAATATAGGAAAATTGGAAGATGTCAAAAATGTAATGGAACACATAAAGATTGATATCCTCAGCACTAGCGAGCTGAAATGGACTGGTTTTGGCCATTTTGAATCAGACAACCATGTAATCTACTATGCTGGGAATGACAGTTTGAAGAGGAATGGCGTGGCATTCATCTTCACAAAGGATGTTTCAAGATCTGTCCTGAAGTACAATGCTGCCAGTGATAGGATAATATCCATA
>NW_006925817.1:8243-8769 GCF_000298275.1 Orycteropus afer afer | reverse complement strand
ACGGAGCTGCGGTCTGGCAGTGATCCTGAGTGATCCTGACTGTACAGACAGCTTGGAGATTCCCGAGTGGGGGTAGGACCTAAAAATTAACCTAAAAATCATCCAGGGACTGAACGGAGGACTGCTCTGGTGGCTGGGGAATAAACAGAGAAGACGAAGAGAAAAGAGGGCTAAGCTGTGGAATTTTGCCAGTCTGGAGGGCACTGAGATTTTGAAGGTTTAAAACTGGCTTCTCTATTTTGGATATTTAAAGAGACAGCGCGCTCACAGATTCCTGGGGCTTAAGAACACGTTCTGTATTCCAGCAAACCCAAGGACACTCCGGATTTGCAAAGCTGAAAAGGTGGGAGACAACAACAGTCCCCATAAGGCACAACTACACTCACACCTCCTGCAACTTCACTTACTGAGTGACAGCCACTACCTCCTTCTCCACCAATGGGCCAACAATAAAAAAACACCAAGAAAAGCCTAAACAACCCTTGTCTGCTTTTCACAAACAGTTAACAGAGATCTAAATACAACA
>NW_006925817.1:3069-3748 GCF_000298275.1 Orycteropus afer afer | reverse complement strand
CATTATGCTAAGTGAAATAAGTCAATCATAGAAGGACAAATATTGTATTAGTCTTTTATTGTAAAAGTCAAGGAAAAGTCTATCTATGGAAGGAAATTTTCTTTGTTGGTTACCAGGAGTGGGAGGGGAGGAGAGGGAACACTGTTAGATAAGTAGAGATAAGTACTGATTTGGGTGAAGACAAGGGCAACGTACCAAATGTGAGTGACCAATATGGCAGCATTGAGGAAGAGAAAGAGAGAGAGAGATACATGGGAGGTACAGACAACAAAGATGAACCCTTTCGCACATACAGTACTGCACTGTCACTGATGGCAAACATGGGTATATGGGTGGATAGACAGGTGGACAGGCTGAACTATTAAGAATGTCTATGAAGCAGGGAGTGTACCCAAGACCATGTATAGGGTTGGCAGACAATGATCATATGAGTGTATTTGTATGATCTGAATTCGCCGGTATATAGCTGAGCTGACAAGGGACAAGGATGTAGTCACTTCTTGGTCACAGCCCGCTACCCACAGGGACCAAAGAGTTGAACCTGTGGGCTTGGGACCATAGTCGCAGGGGATATCAAGCTCAACTGGCATAACATACTACACAAAACATTGTTCCACCTCCTACTTTGGCAAGTAGTGACTGGTATCTTAAAAGCTTGCAAGCAGCCATCTAGATGCAA
>NW_006925817.1:1381-2514 GCF_000298275.1 Orycteropus afer afer | reverse complement strand
AAAAAAAAAAAAACATTAAATTTAATTCTATGAGGGTACTTCCCTTCTAATTCAGAATTAATTTATCTCATTATTAGTAAGTAATAACTACAGTACCATTTTTTCAACAATAATAGCTACTATACCATTTTTTCTTAGTGCAACTTCTTTTTCTTTCTTTGAAGAAGCCTTTGGCAGACGATTAGAATATATATTTTTTATATCCAGCTCTCTCTCCTTTTCCTGAAAATAAATATAACACAATTAACTCAGGCAGTGGATCTGTAGTTAAAAATGAAACAAAAACCCTTACCTTGTCAACTGTATTTTCCTTAGTAAATTGAAATATATGTAGCTAAATTACCCGTCATAACTTAGAAATTATAGACTGGAATGTGCCTAGTACGTTTAGGAAAGGTTAGGTAGATATTTGTACAATTTTAAAAGTCCAGTATGCCCTGGCAGTAAAGAAAATGAGATCAGAAAAGGCAAAATTTATCTTCTATTCACGCCTAGCTAATAGAGGTAATATTGCTTTGATTGTCTTCCAGGCTTAGCCAAAGGCAAAGAATTTAGCTAGCAACTCTCAACCGTGGGTTTTGAATTACTGATAAGCTAAAAATTAGACCATTCCTTTTCAACAGGGGTGCTCTTACTCATTTTTGGGCTATGACTCTCAGACAATCTGATTAACAAATGAAAACTCTATTCAAGATAATGTATAAACATTCAAATTTGCACATAATTGCAACTCCTTGATAATCTCTAGACAAAGTTAAGAACACCTGCTTTAAGGGAATTGAATAATTTGAATGCCTCCTCTAAACACTGTAAAAGAAGGGCATTATTTGAAACAACTTTAGAAATCATGGAGTTATCTTAGGAAAAACACTGGATATATATTTAATCATGCAACACAGAAAAATTCCAGTTGCCATAATTATCTTCCAAGATTTTATAATTTATTTCAAGTGTATCATTCCTAATAATACATTAAGTATTTCACTTTTGGTAAGTGTTATAGTGGTTACATTAATAAATGGTTTCCTTCTAAGTGCCAATAATAGTATAAAAATTTTGTTAAATTATATTGTACCAACTTAAAAATGTCAATAGTAAAAGTTACTATTTTAAAATACAGGGTTTCAGCTAAT
>NW_006925817.1:0-601 GCF_000298275.1 Orycteropus afer afer | reverse complement strand
TTTCTATATAAAAAACTTATTACAAATGTAATAAATGTTCGTAATAAAGTCTTACAGAAATACAAATAAAGTAAAATAGAAAATAAAAGTCTACTCTTTAAGAATCATTGCCAACATTTCATATACATACTTTGAGACTTTTTTCCCATCTTTTTCTCACTAAATATCATAAATGTCTTTCTATGTCTATATGTACCCTGACTACCATAATCTCCTTTTCCTTTTTATTTTTTTAATGTAATATTTCTATTTTCTAGAGGTATCATAATTTGTTTAACAAAATTCTGCTGATCAGCATTATGGGAGTTTCCAACTATTCCTACTGTAAGCATCCCAGTATATATGATATTGAGCATATCTTTTATTACTTATTCAGGTAAATAGTTAGAAATTAAGTTCCTTGCTTGGTAGATATTGCACAATTTTAAGGCTTTTGAAAAGCATTACCAAAATACCATCTAGGAAGGATTTTAACAATTTATGTTCACTTTAAAAGTTTCGGAGTCGAAGTTCCGGCAAGATGGCGGACTAGGCAGAAGGATTGCACAGACCCTCTTCAACAAAGAAAAGGGAAACCAATTAACACAGACACAGAAGATAA
>NW_006925816.1:8560-9111 GCF_000298275.1 Orycteropus afer afer | reverse complement strand
AAAAGAGGGAAATAACTGTGTCATTACAGAATTTCTAAATGGTAGGGAACTCAAGACAACTACAAGATAGAATGGACTGTTCTAAACTTGGGAAGAAAACTATAAATCACATGGTAACCTCAAAGAAAAATTATAAACCTTCACATCAAAATAAAAAAGAAGACCAGTGCAAATAATAGCAAATACTAAAACAATAGCAACAAAGGGAGTGATAACATAAACAAAACGAGCTCAGCATAGAAAATTATATGGAACAAAGAAATCAACACCACAAAAAAAGCATATAACAAAATGACAGCAACAAATTCATATTTGCTGATAAATACACATCTGGCAAGGGACTTATCTCTAAGATTTATAGAAAACTCCAACATCTCAACACCAAAGGGATTAACAATCCAATTGAAAAATGGGCAGAAGACATGTGCTAAAGAGGCAGGGAGGCTGCATCTTCTGACTTTCTCTAACCCCACAAGAGGAAGACAGAATCACTATCAGTAGCCCAAGGCCTATTCCTGCGAGGCCAGACATGCTGCCTCCCTCCAGCCCTT
>NW_006925816.1:6115-7605 GCF_000298275.1 Orycteropus afer afer | reverse complement strand
TAGAAAAACAATCAATGTCATCCATCACATAAATAAAATAAAGAAAGAACCACAGTCATATCAATCAATGCAGAAAAGGCATTTGATAAATCCAATGCCCATTCCTGATAAAAACTCTCTGCAAAATAGGAATATAAGGGACTTTCCTCAAAATAATAAATGATATACATATGAAACCAATAGACAACATTATTCTCAATAGAGAGAGAGAGAAACCATTCCACTTGCGAACAGGAACCAAACAAGGATGCCCTCTATCACCACTTCTATTGAATATTGTATTGGAAGTCCTAGCCAGGGCAATCAGGCAAGAAAGAGAAATCAAAGGCATCCAAATTGGTAAGGAAGAAGTTAAAAAATCCTTATTTATTGATGATATGATTCTATACATAGAAAACCCAAGAGATTGAGTAAAAAAACTACTGGAACTAATTGAGATATTTAGCATAGTGGAGGCATACAAGATCAGCATACAAAAATCTGTTGGATTCCTCTACACCAGCAAAGCGATTGCTGAAAAAGAAATCAATATCATTTACAATACCTACCAAAAAAAGAAAATCTTGGGAATAAATCTTGCCAGGGACACAAAAGACCTGTACAAAGAAAACTATAAAAGACTACTTCAAGAAACCATAAGAGATCTACATAAATGGAAGAACATACCATGTTCATGGATAGGAAGATTGAACATTGTGAAAATGTCAATACTACCCAAAGCAATCTACACATTCAATGTAATCCCAATCCAGATCTCATCAACATTCTTTAAGGATGTGGAAAAATCAATCACTATTTTTATATGGAAAGGAACTCAGGTAAGCAAAGCACTACTGAAGAAGAAGAACAAAGTAAGAAGTCTCACTCAGATCTCAAAATCTACTATATAGCCACAGTAGTCAAAACTGCTGGTATTGGTATAATGACAGACACATAGACCAGTGGAACAGAATTGAGGACCCAGAAATAGATCCATCAACCTATGGTCAGCTGATTTTTGACAAGGGGCTGAAATCCATTAAATGGGGAAGAGATGGTCTCTTTAATAAATGGTGCTTGCCAAACTGGATATCCATTTACAGAAAAATGAAACAAGATCCATACCTCCCACCATAAACAAAAATTAATTCCAGATGAATCAATGACTTAAATGTGAAACCTAAAACTATAAAATTCCTCAAGTAAAAATTAGGGGCAAATTTAGGGGCCCTAATTTATGGCATAAATAGACTGTGAAGAATAAACTAAAATGCACAAATAGCAGAAGATAAACTAGTTGAATGGGACCTTCTGAAAATTCAATTTTTATGTGTTTCCAAAGACTTCTCCAAAAGAATAAAAACAGAATTTATAGATTGGGAAAAATTATTCAGCAACGACATATCTGACAAGGGACTTATCTCTAAAATTTATAGAAAACTCCAACATCTCAATACCAAAAAGACAAACAATCCAATTTAAAAAATGGGCAGAAGACATTAATAGACACT
>NW_006925816.1:0-5864 GCF_000298275.1 Orycteropus afer afer | reverse complement strand
AATTCCATTACTAGGTATATATCCTAAAGAAGTGAGAGCCAGGACAAGAGCAGATATATGCACACCCATGTTCATCACAGCACTACTTACAATAGCAAAAAGATGGATACAACCTAGGTCCCCATCAACAGAAGAATGGATAAGCAAACTATGGTACACACACACAATGGAATACTATGCAACAGTAAGGATTAATGTAGAATCTGCAAAACACCACATACCATGGATGAACTTGGAGGATATTATGCTTAGTGAAATAAGTCAGTCACAAAAGGACAAATATTGTATTAGTTCATTATTGTAAAAAGTCAAGAAAGGTTTATCTAAGGAAGGAAACTTTGTTGGTTGCCAGGGGTTGGAGGGGAGGAGATGAAACACTACAAAAATAAAAATAAATAAAATAATAATAATAAAACATGTTGTTGTTGTTAGGTGCCATCAAGTCATCTCTGATTCATAGCAACCCTATGTACAACAAAACAAAACTCTACGCAGTTCCATGCTAGCCCCATGATCTTTGCTGTATCCGAACCCATCATTGTATCCACTGTGTCAATCCTTCTTGTTGAGGGACTTCCCCTTTTACACTGACCCTCCACTTTACCAAGCATGATATCCTTCTCCAGGGAATGGTCCCTTCTGACAGGACCAAAGTAGGTGAGACCAAGTCTGGATATTCTCGCTGCAAAGGAGTATTCTGGCTGCACCTCTTCCAGGACAAATTTGTTAGTTCTTTTAGCAGTCCATGGTGCTTTTCAGCATTCTTCACCAGCACCACATCTGAAAAGCATTGACTCTTCTTTGGTCTTCCTTATTCATTGTCCAGCTCTCACATGCATATGAGGTGATTGAAAATACAATAGCTTGTGTCAGGCCCACCTTAGTCTTCAAGGAGACATCTTTGCTCTTCAGCACTTGAAAGAGGTCTTTTGCAGAGGATTTTCCTAGTGCTATACATCATCTGATATTTTGACTGTGATACCATTGGATCATTTTTAACCATGGGCTTTTCTCATCAACCCAATGCCTTATATATATTTTCCCTGTTTTACAGTTAATGGATAGATTTCTTTCCACAGATATCTTTTCTATAAGTATTATTACTCTCCTGGGTTTTTGGTTTCCTGATCTCCAGCCTATTCTGGGTTGGCTCCAGCCTGTTTCAGGGCCTGGATCCACGCTTAAAGGTGTTTTGCCACTGTGAACATGCTTCAGGACATGTAACTGTTCAGTTACTGTTTTCATTTGCTCCCTTCCTTGGGTTGATAAGAGGAAATGGTCTCTCTGGGGGACAGTTTAGATGGATATAACTAGAACCTGTGTCATCCTTAAGTCACCGACTCCTCTTTTACTAAGCACAGAAATAGTATCAAAACCATAGGCGAGGATTTGTGTAAAGGAAGTAGTGAAATGCAAAGTGGTGTCCCTGGGTTGATGAGAAAATCCCATGGTTAATAATGATCCAATGATAAGTGCCAAAAGTGAGGCACCAAATTATACGCCAGCTGTGATTTCAACTTTAGCATAACATGCAAAGATTACACAGAGATGAGACTATAGTTGGCTTTTTCTTTACGTTTTCCAAACTTCCTGAGGAATGGTTACATTAACATCCTATTATATTCTTCATTTTTTAAAAAATAGTTTGAAATAATGACTTTTAAAAAATAGCTTGTGTAGTGCCTAAGACATTTGCCTGCTAACCAGAAAGGTGTTGGTTCAAACCCACCAGTCACTCCTTGGAAGGAGGATTGGTGAATCTACTTCCATAGAGATACCGCCTCAGAAACCCAAGGAGGGGTCGCTATGAGTCATATCTGACTCAACAGCAATTAGTTTGGTTTGGTGGTTTCATATCAGAAATTATAGAAAATATATTAAATAAAGTAGAGCATTTCAAGCAAATGAGATTGTAGCATCAAATGTTGGGATGTATTTTGAGCCTGGTTTTTAGCCTGTAATACATGAAGGGAATTGAGGGTAGGGAATTTTAAAGCACTAATGGCAGCAGAGTGGTGAGTGGGAAAAAATTATAACAGACAATTCACAGAAGCAACACAAATGGTAGATAAACACATAAGTTGCTTTCATTCATAATCTCACTCATAATTGAAGAAATACAAATTAAGAAAGAAAAAAGATTGATGTCCAGGATTGGAAAGAGTACAGGAAAAAGGCCACTCTCAGACACTGTAGATCAGAATGCAGATTGATACTGCTTTTATAGAGGCAAATTTGGCATTATCTCCCCCAAATGCACATACTCTTCTTCCCATATATTCCCCTTACTAGAAATGTTTCTACAGAAATATTCAACAATCATGCAAAGCTGTATGTAAAATGATATTTATTTCAGCATTGTCTGCACCATGGAAAATTTGATATAATCTAAATATCTGTCAGTAGAAGAGTGATTAGTGAATTATGATGTTGTTGTTGTTATGTGCCATCGAGTCAGACCCGGCTCATAGCAACCCCTCCTAGGGTTTCTGAGGCGGTATCACTATGGAAGTAGATTGCCCAACCTTCCTTTCAAGGAGTGGCTGGTGGGTTTTAACCACTAGCCTTCTGGTTAGCAGTCAAGTGTTACATACAATTTTAGTACAGATTAGTATGAGCTGGATATGGGAAGTATGGAAGTATGGAAAGATAGCTGTTAGATATAACTGAGTGAAAAAAAGCAAGTTGCAAAAGACAAGAATATAGTCGCATTTTTGGAAAAAAAATAGAAAAAACTATGTTTGTATTTGTATGTAATGGCATGAATATTTATCATTTTAATAGCAGACACTAGCATTCCTCTTAGAGAGGCAAACACATTTTTAAGAAAAATATCTTGATTATCATTTTTTTATGTGGAAATTGCGATCCTAGAGAATTGGACAAGGATAGCAGGAATATGGTGAACAATTTCTACTAGGAAAGTAGACAAAGGATTTTCAGGACAAAAATGTCAAGTATTCAAAGTTGTTTGTGTTGTGATATCAATTCTTCTCCACTGCATCAAGCTTTCAATAAAGTCAGCTACACAAACAAATGCCTTTTGTGAGTGATTTTGTTGGAAATTAAGGGAAAGAAACTGAATCTCATGTTGATCTTTCATTGGAGAAGAGAGAAGAGATAAGCCACACGAGGTAAAATATAAGTGGAATAGAGAGTAGCTCAGAAACAGTGGATTCTTCAAGCCAGAAGAGACCATGAGAATATAGATATCTTGGGGAGAACGCTGAACTTGCTGGGTCTGGGATAGGGAAAAATTGTCAGTGGAGGATATATATCAAACAATTGACAGTATTTACTTCTAGGGAATAGAATTAGGGAAAATAATTATAGCAATCTTTTCACCTAACTATTTTTTTATATACTGGATTATTTTACAACAAGCATGTATTATTTTATAATTAATTTTGGTGTAGGAGCTACACCAAATCTATAAATGTCACTGTATCTGTGTGTCTTTCTCCTCCTTTCCAACTCTAAATTGCTGAGAGAAAGAAAAGAATTGGTTTTGCTCCTGAGACTGCTGGAGGGAAAAAAAAAGAAAGAGAGAGAAGGAAAGGGGAAAGAGGAGAGCTGAGCAGCTGGCAGGAGTGCATGAGGTAGTTGGGTGGAGTGAGAAGAGAGATGGAGAAGGCAGAGGCAGAAAGGACCATGAGAACACAAAACCAAAAAAAAAAAAAAAAAAACCAACTCACTGCCATTGAGTCAATTCTGACTTATAGCAACCCCCCTAGGGTTCCCAAGGCTGTAAATCTTTATGGAAGTAGATTGCCTCATCTCCCTGCCACAGAGCAGCTGGTGGTTTTGAACTGGACATTCTGGTTAGCAGTCAAATGTCTCACCCACTACGCCACCAGAGCTCCTTATGAGAACATAAGTTCTTGAGAATTTGCAGAAATTGTGGGAAGGTCATGGAATGAGAGTCTTTGATCTGATTTAACCAAAATCTATGATACAATGTAGGAGTAAACCCTGTGGCCACTGAAGTCAGACAAACGTGAATAAAATTTTGGCTCCAACATTTACTAGCTGTGTGAACGTGGCAAATCACTTAAATATCTTGTGCCTCAGTTTCCTCATCTGTAAAATAGGGATGATAATAATACCTCACACATAGGGTTTTGTGAGGTTTAAGATTATTTTGATGATTAAATGAGATAATTCCTGCAAAGCACTTAGAAAAGTACCTGAAACAAAGTAAGTGCTCAATATGTAACTACTATGTTTCCTCAATTCTATGATTCACTTTATTTTCAAATTTCTGAAATTGCAACTCATCATACCATCATTTTACATTTACATTTAAAGTTATTTTTCACTCCAACCCCAAAGAATCCCCAAAAGAAATTACCTGACCCCAAAACCAGGCTAGGTCACAGCTTCTCAAACTTTACCATGGTGACCTTGTTATGAGGTAGATTCTGATTCAGGTCTGTGGTGAAACCTGAGATTCTGCAGTTCTAATAAGCCCCCAAGTAATGCCAGTGCTGGTGGTCTGTAGACCACAATTTGAATAGCAATTATATAGATCTCTGAACTATAAGTAATGTAAGGCAAGAAAGGACATGTATTGGAACAGTAGCCCTATTGAAGTCAGGTCTCTGAAGCAGCCTTCTTGATGTAGCAAACCCCTGGTTCAACAGCTATGGAACTAAGGTTTTGTAACAGTGCTAAAACCTGTAGGCACAAACCAGTGTCTCAGGGTATGATCTAGTGCCGCCCAGTTGCCTAAACTTCTAAGGGATAAGATTCTGAATCAACACAAAGTAGGTTCCTATGAGGTGAAGGTCAGATATATCTTCACTCTAACTTTTTCACCATTTCTGGCACCAGCTGTTGTCCCCACAGCACTCTCTATTCTGCTGGGTTCAGTAATTCATTGAAATGGCCACACAGAGCTCACAGACCATACTCACACTTATGTGGTTTATTAGGAAGTAATAGATTACAACTTGTGATTAGGATAAACATGGAAGTAACAGGAACAACCCAGGAAACAGGATGCAGATCATCAGTTGGGATAGCTTCCAACCAGGACTGCTCTCAGGTGCTTTGGGCCATGCACCCAAGCAGGCCACACTTCTCAGCCATGCCTGCAGGCACGTCACCCTTCTTGACCCTGCCTGCAGGCAAGCTACACTTCTCTGCCTTCAGCTTCCCTGCCATTGGCCGCTTGCTGCTAATTGGCCCAACTCATTGTCAGTGTAGCAGCCTGCTTGGCTGCAGCCCTCCTAGGAACAGCCTCTGCCATCACTGCCAGCTCTGCAACCAAGCTCCTCAAGGCCTCTACCCTGCTTGGGCAAGAATTACAGCTTTCTTATTTCCAGCAGCAAGTGCCTGGAGGCATCCTACTCCACCAGCAAGCCTGCTACCCGAAGGCAGTTCTCATTCTCTGTGGGCCAGCAAGCTCACCGGAGCATACCCCTGCTCATGTTGCTGCCACTGTGTCTCTGCCACTGGACTTTGCTGTGCTTGCCATCATCTCTTGCTGTCTCACATCATCTTCAGTGTTACAACTCTCTCTTCTAGGCCTAGCAGGTTCTCAGTGCAGAAACCCTGGGTTCAAAGGATGTGCTTCACTCTAGACTCTTATTGATGGTAGTGATGTTCCACCCTCCACTCTGTGGGATTGGCCCTGTATGTAAGCAAACTCCTTGTCAATTTCAAGACATAGCCCTCCCAGCAAGACTAAAAACCAACAAATCTCTGCAAGTCATTCAGTCATATTGGGTGGTTTTATGCACCACTATTTGCATAAAACCGCAGACATCCATTAATCATCGGAACATGGAATGTACGAAGTATGAATCTAGGAAAATTGGAAGTTGTCAAAAAGGAAATGGAACGCATAAAGATTGATATCC
>NW_006925815.1:6023-9872 GCF_000298275.1 Orycteropus afer afer | reverse complement strand
TTCTACCTGCTGCAGAAAGGACTCAAGGTGATCTCTGGTCTCTCCGCCCCTTGTCAGCTCAGCAGGGCAGGCCCATCCCTGGTGAGGGGACACTGCTGGCTCTGCCTATGACCAAGTGAACATGTGATTCTGGGACCAAGTGTTAGGATGTTCATCATGTATCTAAGCCATGGCTTCCTTTCATGCTGTAATCAGTAATAAAGTTGATTAATCTGTCTGGTGTCTGATTTTTCAATGGGCTCCCAACTCGAGAAATATAAAGTATGATGTTCTTTATTATATACCTCCTCTCTTCCCATTCACCCCAAACCCCACGCACTCTCTGTTCAGCACACTTGGCTTCTGGATGAGACCTAGCCTGGTCCAGCTAAACAAACAAACAAACAAATCATTACTGTCGAGTTGATTCTGACTCATAGTGACCCTATGTGATGGAGCAGAACTACTCCATAGGGTTTCCAAGGCTAGGTTGTAAATCTTTATGGAACCATGTTTATGGAAGACTGCCACATCTTTCTCCCACAGAGTGACTGGTGGGTTTGAACTGCTGACCTTTGGTTAGTTGCCAGCAGCTGAGTGCATAACCACTGCACCACCAGGGCTCCTCCAGTTAGTGGGTAGAAAAAGAGGGGGAAGTCAAAAGGAATAGTGTCTAAAGGGGCAAAGTCAGACCCAAAAGGAGTCTGAGCCTGTGTGGTTGTTCAGTTTGTGTGTTAACTTGGCTGGATCTGGTTGAGTGGCTGAGAAGCTGGATGTAGTATTCCCCATGATGAGACTGGTAATCCACTCCAGGGTGTGCCACAGTAGATTCTACTGTGAGCAGCTGAGTAGCTGCCTTAGGGAAAGTGGTCTGCTTCCTGTGTATAAGCAGAAGGTTTGGCGAAAGGTCTCTAGCCTGTGGCATGCTTGGACCCTGCATATAGCCATATTGTTTTTCAGCAGCCTGCCATACTCTGCTGACCTTGGGACTTACAATGGACTTAAATTAATGGCCTGCCATGTGGTTTGGTAACATTGGGATTGTGCCATTTTGTTTGTCAACCTTAGGCTTGTTAGCCTCAGCAGCCACTAGCTTCAGTGGACTGGGAGCAAGAGGCAGAGCTGAAGCCCAAGGTCAAGGGGCTTTCACACAGCCCCTAGAGCCTGGCACTTTGAACTTGGACTTAAAGCATCCAAATTGTGAGAGAATAAATTCCTGTTTGTTAAGGCCATCCAATTTGTGGTATATTCTTGTCAGAGTGGCACTAGGTAACCAGAACAGCCTGCCATTGACATTGACCATGTTGACAAGATAACTGCTACTGCACAATTCAAAGGGGCACCATCTCATTGTGTTCTAGTGACAGTACCTTCTAGAACTGTGCTCCGGGAGTTGCTGTTCAGGAAGAAGACAATGGTACCCTCTGGAGTTGAACAACAGATTGTCTTGGGTCACTGTGTAAGTAAGACAGAGCCTCACAGGTGGGGAAATAGGGCATCTAGGTCTCATGATTCAGAAGTCTGGACAAGCAAGCAGGTGGATTGTGATGCAAGGAAGACTGCACCAGGGGACAGGGTTTGCCCTCCAGGATCCAGAAATGAAAGGGAGGATCAGAGGTCCAAGCCTGGGGCTGGAGTCCAAGGAGCAAGGGGAGCAACAACTCAGGTCAGCAAGAGTTAGAAGCCACCTCAGTGCCAGGCACAGCCAAATAAGACTTGGGCTTTAAAGCACTCACAACCCAGTGGAGGACAGCACAAGAACCAAGGGGGGTCACCTTGGTCGGTAATGAACTAAATCTTGAAGCATGAATAGTTCACCAGCCAAGAGGTGAGGAGAATGTTTTGTGCAAGGACTCCCAGCAGGATGGGAACCCATCAGTGTGGGCTGAAATTCCTGGGGATTACAATAATCTTAAGAGCTAGTATTATTATTATTATTGATAACTCATTATATGTAGTACTTAACATAGATACTAACTTTGTTAAAGAGTCTGAACTTGGCAGGCTTTAAGGCACCAGCACGCCCTGCTTGGCCTACCACTTTAGAATCCCACCGTCTTCCTTGAATTTCTCAAGCCTTCCCTTGGGTAGCAGTGGAGAAGGGAAAGGAGGTTGATGGTGATGGCACTGACAGTGGTGCCTCTTAGAAAATGTGTCAGGTAGCTCTTTTTAGAATGTGGGGCAGCTTCATGTTATTTCCTTGGATTTAGAGCTATAGCCATAATTGCAGGACAACAAGGAGCCTGGTTAATAGTTAAGGGCTCAGGAAAGTTGGCATTTGAACCCACCCAGCAGCTCCACTGGGAGCCAGGCAGAAAAGACATGACAATCTGCTTCTGTAGAGATTACAACCTAGAAAACCCTGTGGGCAGTTCTACTCTGTCACAGGGGTCACTGTGAGTCAGAATGGACTTGATGGCACTTAACAACAGTAACAGGAAAAGTCCCACTTTTTACTGCTACAGAGGTATTAATTCTCACAACCCTATGAGGCTTAAAGCCACACAGTGAGTAAATGCTTTAGCTAGGATTTCCAGAGCTGAGTTGTATTTCTAACTGAGTTAAAAACCATCCTTTACCACTTCAGCCTAACTTTGTTTCAGACATCTCCAACTGGCTGACCCACAGGAAGCTCAAACCCAGCATATCCCAAGCTTAATTCAACAGCTCAGTCCTGGGGACCACTTGACACCAACTCTTTCTGCAGAATTTCCTCTCTCAGTCAACACATTAAAAATTTGGATGTCATCCCTGACTTCTTCTCAATCAACAGCTAAAATCCATCATTATGATCCATTCATTTAAGTGCTCAGTGCTTTCGAAACCCTCCGTCAACATGTTTGCTGGTACTCTCCAGTCAAGCCCCCCTTGACTGATCCAGCTCCCACTGAATCTCAGTAAGACTGAATTTTTGTAGCATCTCAGAGAGGGAGGGCAAAGCTGGGGTATATATGAGCTTTGGGGTCTGGTTTAAAGTGAAGTTTTCAATGCAAGACTTAATTGTGATTGGATAAGGATCATGATCCACCTGTCTGTCAGATTGTTGTGCTGTGGTGGCTTGTGTATTGCTATGATGCTGGAAGCTATGCCACCAGTATTTCAAATACTACCCATAGGGGTCACCCATGGGGGACAGGTTTCTGCAGAGTTTACAGGCTAAGAGAGTGGGAAGAAAGGCCCAATGATATAGTTCTGAAAATTAGTCTATGACTACAACAGAATATTGCCTGATACCATCCTGGAAGATGAGCCCCCTAGGTTGGAAGGCACTAAAAGTACACAGTGGCCACAACAGTGGAATCAAGTGTACCAGCTGATGATGAAGATGGTGCAGGACTGGGCAATAGTTTGTTCTGTTGTACATGGGGGCGCCAAGAGTCAGAGTAAGATTTATCTTGTGCTGCTATAACAGTAATACTTTAAACAACAGGATTTTATTTTCTCCCAGTTCAGGAAGCTAGAATTCTGAATTCAGGGCATGGGTCTAGGGGAAGGGTCTATTTTAGCTTCTAGTAACCATCAATCCTTGGAGTTTCTGGGCTTGTAAATGCCGAGTGTGTCTGTCTTTATATGGCATCTTCTCCCTGTGTGTCTCTGTGTCTATTCTCTTCATTATATAACCCTGAAGTGACTAGGTTTAGGACCCATCCTACACTGACTGGTATGACATCATTAA
Source organism: Orycteropus afer afer (assembly GCF_000298275.1). NCBI lineage: Eukaryota > Metazoa > Chordata > Mammalia > Tubulidentata > Orycteropodidae > Orycteropus > Orycteropus afer. The sequence continues at coordinate 6,217 of NW_006925815.1, read as the reverse complement.
CGACACTCCCTATTTCCAAACAAGGTCATATTTACAGGTACAAACAGTCCCTGGGCTATGAATGTCTGACTTATGGACAACTGTTACTTGCCCTTTGTTGTTGTTGTTGTTATGTGCCGTTGAGTCAGCCCTGACTCATAGCGACCCCTCCTTGGGTTTCCAAGGCAGTATCACTACGGAAGTAGGATTGCCCA
>NW_006925815.1:1872-3053 GCF_000298275.1 Orycteropus afer afer | reverse complement strand
TCCTGCTGTGCATACGGTCGCTATGAGTCGGAGACGACTCGACGGCACCTAACAACAACAACAGCCAAATATCTTAACCACTGTGCCACCAGAGCTCCTTTTCTTGCACTAAAGTGTGTCTAAATAAGAACTGCATGCTCTGACTTACCAAAAATATTGAAGATACAGTTAAGAATGGATCCTATTTGTATCCCAGGGACTGCCTGTACTGGGATTAGGATTTCAGTACATATTTTAGAGGAAACACAATTCAATCTCAACAAATGGTTTAGGATTGGTGAACACAACCAGGCAAGGACTTTTAAGGCAAGAGATTCAAAGAATCTTGGGAAGCCAACTGTCATTTGATGCTTTCTGTTGAAGAGTTTAACAATTTGATGTTCATTTACTTAAGTAGTTTTCTTGGGGGCGGGGGAAGCTTCCTAGCAATAGTTTAAAAAAACAACAAAAAAATCCCAGCAAATAGTTTTTTGCAACTTTTATCTTCCAAGGCAAGAGTTTCCTGGAGAAGTAAAATTATACTGATGAAGATAGTGTATAGGAAAGTCTGCGTGGAGTCAGATGACTCATCTGAGGACAGCAGGCAGCCAGGGAGCTGGGAGCTGGTGGACCTGAACACCCATCAGTTGTTTAACAAAATGTTAAAAAAAGAGACAATTTTCCAAAGGGAAACTCTCATCCTCATGCCCAGATAGCATAATAATGCCACTTTAATTGATTAAATTCTTACCACTGACTTTGTCATTTAACCGCTGGCCCCATGGAAAGCCATTTGCTCTTTCTCTCCTGTCTTCCCTCTCCCTCTGGCCCTGATTTAGCTTTGACTCCATCCTGAGGTTAGAATGCTGTTATTGGGCGACATCCAGTTGATTATGATTTATAACGACCCAAATGACAGAGTGGAATTGCCCCATAGGGTTTTTCAGGCTGTAATCTTTAAGGAAGTAGATCACCAGGTCTTTCTTCTGAAAAGCCTCTGGATAGGTTTGAATCACCAACATTTCAGTTAACAGCCAAGCACTTAACTGTTGTACCACCAGGGCTCCTTGGGGTTAGAATAGGTGCATAGTATCCAGTGGGCTTCTTCAATTATCTCCCAGAGCCCACTGTAGTTTGTGAGAGTGAAAAAAGAAGAAAGAAAGATAGAAAGACAGGCAGACAGAAAGATAGAAAAAAAGAAA
>NW_006925815.1:0-1001 GCF_000298275.1 Orycteropus afer afer | reverse complement strand
CCGCAAGAAGCCACCAGTCGATATTCTGCAGTGAATATGTACTACCCAGCAAGGTATTTGACATCCCACTCCCCAACAGGAGTCCCTGGGTAGTACAGTGGTTAACATGCTCAGTTGCTAACCAAAACACTGGAGGTTCAAGTCCCCCCAAAGGTACTTCAAAAGAAAGGCCTGGTGACCTGCTTCTAAAAGCTCAGTCACTGACAAACTGATGGAGCACAGTTCTACTCGGACACAAAAGAGGTTGCCATGAGTTGGAGTCAACTCACCAGAACTTTTTTTTCAATGTCCAACAATAATAACTCTCTAAAATTTCATTTGTTAATTGTGAATAAAATAAAAAGATATGAGGTGTGAAAAGCCACCACTACCATATTTATCATACTCTCCAACTAGATAACACTTTTGTTTTTTCTCTACTTCTGAAAATTTGATTATGATGTTTTCTCTCCCAGTATACTCTTTTGATGCCCAATCTCTGCATGTTCACGTTCCACCCAGGTATCTTGTCTAGTCCTTTGGGTTTATTCTTGTTATTAGTTGTCATCAAATCAATTCCAACTTAAGGTACTAAAGTATTTTGGAAAGTAAACAAGTCCCAAAGTCATCTCCACTGGGTGTGATATCCTGGAAGGCCACTATATGACACAACGGTACCCATATTCACTATCTCATGGGAAAATTCCTATTAATTGCCACAGTGCAAATGGTTAACTTACTCCTCTGCTAACCAGGAAGTTGGCAGTTCTGGTCTGCTCAGAGGCACCTCAGAAGGAAGGTATGGTGATATACTTTTGAAAATTCATCATGAAAACCTTAAGCAGCACATTTCTACCTTGCCACATACTGGATTCTCATGAGTCAGTGTTGAAAGCAGTTGGTTTGGCTTTTTCCATTTGTCATTACACAAAAAAATACATGAAAACTTATATATTTCAAGAAGGTAGAAAAAGAAAATAAACCCAAAGAAAGAGAGCCATAAAGTTAAAATTAGAAACTAA
>NW_006925814.1:7259-9296 GCF_000298275.1 Orycteropus afer afer | reverse complement strand
ACCATACTTATTCAATCTGTATGCTGAGCAAATAATCTGAGAAGCTGGACTATATGAAGAAGAACATGGCATCAGGATTGGAGGAAGAATCATTAGCAACTGCCATATGCAGTCAACGCCACCTTGCTTGCTGAACGTGAAGATGACTTGAAGCACTTACTGATGAAGATTAAAGACTACAGTCTGCAGTACAAATTATACCTCAACATAAAGAAAATGAAAATCCTCACAAATGGGCCAATAAGCAGCATCACAATAAATGGAGAAAAGATTGAAGTTGTCAAAGATTTCATATTACTTGGTTCCACGATCAACACCAATGGAAGCAGCACTCAAGAAATCAGATGATTTCACTGGGCAAATTTGCTGCAAAAGACCTCTTCAAAGTGCTGAAGAGTAGAAACGTCTTTTTGAAGACCAAGGTGCACCTTAGCCAAGCCATGGTATTATCAATCCCTCATATGCATGTGAAAACTGGACAATGCATAAGGAAGACTGAAGAAGAATTGATGCTTTTGAGTTGTGATGTTGGCGAAGGCTACTGGAAGTACCATGGGCTTCCAGAAAAACAAATAAATCTGTCCTGGTTGGTAAAGTGGAGGGTCAGCGAAAAAGGGGAAGACCTTCAATGAGATGGATTGACACAGTAATTGCAATGATGGACTCAGGTATAGCAAGGATTGTGAGGATGGTGCGTGACTGGGCTAGGTTTTGTTCTGTTGTACACAGGGTCTCTATGAGCTAGAGCCAAGTCAGTGGCACCTAACAACAACAAATACACACAAACACACACACACATACATATATATGTGTGTGTGTGTATATATATATATGTATGTGTATATATACATACATACATACACACATACATACATATATGGCTGCTACTTCACTTCTGCCTTTCAAATTCCACACAAAATATCTCTTGTAGCTGATGCCAATCCAGAACTATGCAGGTAAGGGAACTCTGGGAATCAAGTTTCAGCTTAGCTAAATTGATTCAATATGAATCGACCATAGTCCATCCCCTATCATCCATATATACCTCCTTTAACCACACTTCACCTCAAAACAAAGACAATACCAAAAACATTCTTCTGACAAACATAATGTAATTATTATTCATTTAACCAAAAATATGCAGATACAAAGTCCCCTTATCCATGTTTGAGTGATATTTATTCCTTTTCTGCCAAAGTCACATTCCATTTTGATATCCTTTTTTCCTTAAATACTGAGGCACCAGATTAACTGCTATTCACACATATTATGTTATATGGAAAGGAAATGGGAAGAGAAGAGAAAAATGGTTAAGATATACATAAATATATTCATATTAAAATAAGGAAGAAATAGTCACAACTACCATAGTTCTCATTTCTGCCATCTGTCACATGGTCATAGCTTGTGTTTGTAACTACCTTTTCTTCTACTCACTCCCTATTCCCTTTGTCTTCAGCAAGCTTTTTGTCTGGCATTATTCTTTACCTGATGGGGTGACCCTAATTTTTCATCTCTGAAGGATCTAGGGCTTTAGCAATTCTGCCTATATTAGGTTGTTGTAGTTTTCCATCGACTTCCAGGTGAACATTTACCTGGGAGTACTAAATCACTTCAGATCATCTGCATTCTGGTCATACTCCTTACCACTGCTAGCCCTCTGGTTAGCAGTCAAATGCCTTAGGCACTATGCCACCAGAGATCCTCTGTCCTATAGTAGCAACTCAATTTCCTCTTGATAGTGAGGAACAATTACTCTCATCTCCCCCCTTTTTCTTCCCCTTCTGGCTTATCAGATATTTGATATATGCAAAAAAAAAAAAAAGAAAAAGAAAAAAAAATTCCTTTTTGCTGAGAAAGAAAGTATATGTTAGACGTGGATACAGGAGAGAGATCATCCTAGAAGTCAGACGGTGGAAGGAGAATAGTCCAGGTGTCCAGCAGGGAGTAAGTGCAGCTCTTGGTCATCCTCCAGAGTTCTAGCCTAGTGACACTTTGGACAAGAAGGAAATGGACAAGTGAGTTTTTGTCTGGAAA
>NW_006925814.1:0-3469 GCF_000298275.1 Orycteropus afer afer | reverse complement strand
TGTTCTGCTGTGCATGGTGTTGCTATGAGTCAGAAACGACTCGATGGCACTTAACAACAGCAACAACATCCATTGGTGTGAACAACTGCCTGAAAGATCAGCAGGATTCAGAGCTCTCCTTCAGTGGTTCTTACTTGGAGATAGTTGGGAGGTCCTCAAATTTCAGAAATTTATGTCCATTTTTCTGGGGAGACACCTATACCCTTCAGCACAGTCTTACAAAGGTTTGGGACCCCACTTAAAAGAAAAAAAAACGCTTAGCAGAAGTTGAGGTATGTAAGGTATACAATGGACCACAGAGGCATGCCTGGATACCACCAGAGGACAACACGCCGGCACCCTGGAGAGGATAAAACAAGGCCAGCTAAGATCTGGATCCTCTGGAGCAGGCTAGGACAGCAGCATGGGGAGCCCAGGAAGGGATCAGGCTCAAGAGAAGAGGATGAGTTAAAACTCAGAAATGACTTGCCTTTCCACAGAGAGAGCCTGAAGGCTGATGAAGCTGGGTTGTGTCTGGGAAACAGCCATAAATAGCACCAAGCCTTGAGGTCGGCTTCAGAAATCTCTCTTGCATTTGACTCTCCCTCCAGACCCCACTGTGCCTCTCATGGTATCTAGGAGTGTCCCTGCAACTTCTCCTATACTATACCAAGAGGAATCTTCTTAGAATACCAGTTGCCATGGTGTCAACTCTGACTCATTGTGATGCCATATGTGTCAGAGTAGAAATGTGATCCTTAGAGGTTTTTTTTCTTTAAAAAAATTTTTTTATTGATTTGGGTACAATTTTACAAAGCAGATTCATTTGATGTTCAACAGTTCATTCCACAGTTTTCAGTGGCTATTTTTTCTTTTTTGTTTTAACACTTTATTTTCAGTTGCGATTTGAGTGAAAGTTTATAGAGCAAATTCATTTTCCATACAGCACTTCATGCACATTTTGTTTCATGACATTAATTGCAATTCCCATAATGTAAACAGCTTTCTTCCCACTTCCTCCCTGTGGCTTCCTTTTCCCTGTGTCCTTCTTTCCTGCCCTCTGAGCTCTCTCCCTGTGCAAATACTGCCCTTCTGATCTTCCATGATTGATTGTTCTAAGGAGTGTACCTACCTGCTATAAATGTTCATCTTATACCCCTCTTTTTTATCTATTGATTCCATGATACAAAGAGTCCAAAGTGGCCAAACTTAGTTGTTTCAAGTTTCATTTAATGGAACCATTGCTGTGTTCCTTAATGGGAGTACTTTTATCTTGGGAACAGACTTCAGCACCAGGAGAGGCTAAATTACAGGGATGGAAAACAAAAGTTTTGCTGTAGGCACTCCATGGGTTATGAACTTTGGACTTAGGGACAATTTGTACTTGTCTTTTAATACTATGTAAATTTCCCCTCACTTTGAAACAATTGAACCAATCCTTATCAGCAACAAATTCTTCATCACAATACATAAAAACTAACTCCAGATGGATCAAAGACTTAACCCTGAAACCTAAAAAGATAAAGTTCACCAAACAAAAAATAGAGGGAAACTTAGGGCCTCTAATTTATGGTATAAATGGACTATCAAGCATAACCCAAAATGCACAAATACCAGAAGATAAACTAGATGATTGGGACCTTCTGAAAATTAAATTTTTATGTGCTTTAAAAAACTTCTCCAAAAGTAAAAACAGAACCTACAGATTGGGGGAAAAAAAAATTCAGCAACGACATATCTGACAAGGGACTTATTTCTAAAATTTATTTAAAAAAACAAAGGAGTTCCAGTAAGATGGCGGACTAGGCAGAAAGACTGCACAGACCCTCTTCAACAAAGAAAAAGGGAAACCAGTTAACACAGACACGGAAGTTAATCGTGGACCCCTGAGCCTTGAAGGGAAGGATATAGAAGTGGACAAAACCCCAACTAGCAGAAGAATTTGCATGAAAATACCAAAAAAGGAGACATATGGAGCAACCCTGAGCAATCCTGACTGCATGGCACAGACAGCTTTGAGAGTGACAAGTGGTGGTAGGACCTAAGAATTAACCTAAAAATCAGCCCTGCTAGACAGAGACTTCACGGAGGACTACCCTGATGACTAGGGAATAAATGGAGAAGGCGAAGAGAAAGGCGGGTTGAGCTGTGGACTTTTGCCTGTCTGGAGGGTGCCGCCATTTTGAATGTTTACAAGAGGCTTAACCATTTTGGATATTTAAAGACATAGCGCTCTCCCAGATTCCAGGGGTTTAAGAAAGGTTCTGCTTGCCAGCAACCCCAAGGACACTCTGGACCTGCATGACTGAAAAGGTGTGACATTCCTCTTGTTACTCATACCCCACACCTGGTTGGTGAATGGAGGTGCAGCCATCCCCAACTCCTACCCACCTTCTGGGCCCACAGGAACTCCATCCCAGTCTGTGTGCTCAGATGGAGCCTGGGTGCTCTGCCTTGTCCTCCACTGATTTTTTCTCTCTTTCTTTTTTCTGGTGTTTACTTTGCTTGTATTTGTCTGTTTTAAAATTACTATTATTATTAATACTTTTGTCCTTTTTACTATTATTTTTTATTCTTCCCTTCCAAGGTCCTAGTTTTCAGCATTTTTTCTTTTCCCTGTTGCTGGTTGAAAAAAATTATTTTTAATTTAAATTTTTCCCCTTTTTTTTTTCATGGTTAACCCTGTTCCTTGTTTTTCTTTTTGCATTTTTCCCATTTTTTCTTCATTATTCTCCTTCTCTACCTTTTTTCTCTTACTGCTCTGTACCAGATATTACAGGTTTTCTTGTCTTTTTCTTCTTTTTCCCTTTTCTCTTTTTTTTTGGGCTACTGTTCTTGTGTGTTTACATGGTGTGTTTTTTTGACAATGTGCTTGTAGTTTTTTTTATCGTAATTCAATTGTAATTTTTGTTTAACTGAGTGGGAGACAGTAACAGTCCCCATAAAACACAACTACACCAACACCTCCTGGAATTTCACTTACTGATCGAGAGCCACTACCTCCTTCTCCACCAATAGGTCAACGATAAAAAAACACCAAGAAGAGCCTGAATCACCCTTGGATGCTCTTCACAAACAGTTAACAGAGATTTAAATACAACAGTGCCATGATGTCTCAGAGACAACAGACCATCACAGTCCACACAAAGAAGCAGAATAAAGTGGTAGAAACAAGGGAGCAGGATACGGACCCAGAACACATCCTTGAGGAAGAAGCAGCATTGAAACTCTCTGATAAGGAATACAAACAAATGATATTTAGGTATCTTCAAAGGATTGAGAGACAGACCAAAAGAAAAAAAGAAAAAAACCCTAGAAAAATTTTGGAAGAAAATACAAGAACAAAATGACAAAATAAATGAAAAATTAGAAATGATTCTAAATCTACAGACAGAAATCCAGAAGATTAATACTAAATTGTCAGAAATAGATAACACATTGGAAGGGCAAAGGAGCAGAATTGATGCAATGGAAGACAGAATTAATGAGA
>NW_006925813.1:0-9789 GCF_000298275.1 Orycteropus afer afer | reverse complement strand
ATGGGGAGGAAGTGGGAGGGGAGCTGTTGCATTGTGGTAAACTGTGGTCAATGACATGAGACAAAGTATATGTGAACTGCTGTATGGAAAGTGTATTTGCTCTGTAAATCTTCACCCAAATCAAAATAAAAGAAAAAAACAAAATAAATTAAAAAAAGAAGTCTTTTGCAGCAGATTTGCCCAATGCTGTATGTCTGATTGCTTGTCTGCTGCTTCCATGAACATTGATTACTGATCTAAGTAGAATGAACTTGTTGAAAACTTCAATTTTTTCTGCATTTATGCATTATTGATTGGTTCAGTTGTGAGGATTTAATTTTCTTCAGAATCAGGTGTAATCCATACTGAAAGCACTAGTCTTTGACCTTCATCAATAAGTACTTTAAGTCATCTTCATTTTTGGCAAGCAAGGTTGGGTCATGTGCATCACAGCTTGTTAATGAGCCTTTCTTCAATTCTGATACTGTGTTCTTAATACAGTCCATCTTCTCAGGTTATTTGTTCAGCATACAGATTGAATAAGTAAGGTTAATGGATATAACCCTGCTGTACATCTTTTTCAATTCTGAAACACACAGTATTCCCTTTTTCTGTTAGCTTAGAGTAGGCATTCAATAAATGATGGTTCCTATTATTAGAAGGAGCTCTGATCAAAAGGTCAGTGGTTTGAACCCACCAGCCGCTCCGCAGAATAAAGATGAAACAGTCTGCTTCCTTAAAGATTTACAGCCTCAATGAGGATTGCTATGAGTTGGAATCCACTTGATGATATTGAGTTTGGGTTTTTTTAGAAAATTATTATTATTTATCACACACATACACACATGCATGCACTACCGTGGAGGCGCATCCAACTCCTAGTGACTCCTCCTTGTGTTTCCGAGGTGATATCACTACGGAAGTAGATTGCCCAACCTTCCTTCCTGGAGTGGCTGATGGGTTTGAACCTCAAGCCTTCTAGTTAGCAGTCAAATGCCTTAGGCACTATGCCACCAGAGCTCCTATTATATATTACATGTATTTTTAAAAAAACCAAACCCACTGCCATTGAGTCAATTCCAACTCACAGTGACCCCTCATTGGGTTTCCAAGGCTGTAAATCTTTACCAAAGTAGATTGCCTCATCTTCCTCCTGCAGAGCAGCTGGTGGGTTTGAACCACTGACCATAGACTTAACAGCCAAAGGCCTTACCCGCTAGCCCCAGAGTGCCATTACATGTATCCAGCATAAATTGTCTAGGCCCTTGTATGAGTGATTAGAATTTATGAATTAATTGAGTCTATTATAATCATTTAAGGAACACTGATGATACAACAGCTAAGCACACACACGGCTGTTAACTGAAAGGTTGGAGGTTCAAAACTACCCATTAGCTTTAGTAGAGAAAGAACTGATGGATCTGCTCCTGTGACATTTACAATCTAGAAAACCCCATGGGACAGTCATATGGAGTCACTATGAGTTCAAATCAACTCCATGGCACCTAACAACAACAACAACAACAATAATAATTTAGAGAACAGACACTCTGCCCCATAGTTGGATTAAAAAAAAAAAAATTAGGATACTCTTATAAATCTTGGCAAATGCCCCAAATTTTGAATCTTGAAGGTAAAACTGGTATCCCAACACCTATCCTACTTGTATTACAGGATTGTTAGGAGAATCAGATATGTGAGCAAGTTTTATAAACTGTAAAGTGCTAAACAGATGCTAATTGTTGTTTTAGTATATTCAATCTGAATTCCTCAACTATAATTAGGATACTTTTTGTTGAAACTACTATACTGTTCTGCCTCAATGCCATTTTTACCTCCTTGTGCATTTTCTAAAGAAAAATCAGAGCAAAAACTTGGCACTTACTTCCCAAGGATATCATGAGAACTGATGACCTAACATTGGTGACAAATTCATAAAACTCTCATCCTAAAATTCAGATACTCCAATTTCCAAAAAAATGTTTTAAAGACATGCATATTAGCCATTGTATAAGTTTAAAAATTACTTTTGTACTTATTAGCATAGTTCTACCCATTGAAAAACTGTTGTTTTTTAACGCAGACTTAAAAACTTTTTCAAAGTGTCTAATGAGATACGCCACTGACTTTTCCTATAATCTTTCTCTTAGAGATTTTAGAGTTTAGAGAGCATTTTATGAACAAACTGGTATGGCCCTAAGCAGAACAGGGATATTGACTTTATGTATTTATCTGGGGTTAATGTCTTTTGTTTTTCATTTCTTTTTCTTTTTTTTTTTGTAATGTGCCTTTGCAGTTAATAGGCCCTAAATTTAGCTGCACATCAGAATCTACCACAGACCTACTGAGAAACAATCATACTAGGAGGAGTCCTGGAAATAGTATTTCTAACAAGCTCCAGATCCTTATACAATCGACCAAGGATCTGTCTGTGGAGCACCGGGAATCTGTGGCTCACCCTGACCTCCCATAGCTTCCCCCTTCTACACTTTTAGTGCTTTCCTTTGCTAGTAGTTCAGTACTTTGCAGTTTCCAGTGTCAGGATGAAATCTATCTGATATGTCATTAACACCCTAGTGTAACTTAGTTTAATGTGTTTTCTCTTCAGAAATGCTAATAGTGGGATTTGAGAGTCTAAAATAGCTTGGGGTGAGAGTGGTGGAGGGAGAAGAAGCTTTGCTTCCAGTCCCTACAAACTACATTACTTAGGTAATAACTTCCTTTTACTACCTACCCATAATGTCAGCCCTACATATAAATTATGCATCACTTTACAGAGATGAATTTCAGGAAGAGAGAGCAAATGAAGTCAATGAAAACCCGTTCCAGAACCTGGAATCTTGACTTGCAAGTCCCTACTGAGAAAAGCATCCATATTTTCTTTTCAATTAGGCCAAATATGAAAGGGTTTTTTTTTTTTTTTTTTTAGAGAATAGATGGTTCGTCTCCCTGGAGTAACTCAACATGGGCTGGATTACTACTTGACAAAGATGTTGTAAAGGGGATTCAAACACTGGATTAGAATTTCCCAACAACCTTTACTGTTTCTTCTATCCCAAAGATCTTATGGTCCACTGACAAAGAAAAATTAGGTTTTAATCAGGTATGTCCCTGGGTTATTGTAAGTCGAGAGAGCCCTAGTGGTGCAGTGGTTAATTGATCAGCTGCTAACCAAAAGGTTGGTGATCTAAACACATCATCACTCCCCAGGAGAAAGATCTGGGAGTCAGCTTCCATGAAGACTACAGTTTTGGAAACCCACAGCACAGTTCTTCTTATCCTATAGGGTCATTATGAGTTGGAATTGACTAGCACTGGGTTTGGTTTTGGTTTATATAATCATTAGGATTAAAGACCTTTACTTTTGATACATTTATGTTAGCTACTTTGTTTGACCTGTTGTATCTGGCAGTCCTTGTGAAGGACTGCCATAAGATATATAGAGGACCTTTTCAGGATAGTAATATTTTCACAGGCAGATCAAACAACTCTTGAAATTATTGTCATGGTCCAGATCCTTCACTTTTGTCCTGTGATTTTTGTAGCAAACCCCTAACTACCTCTGGTCTTTTGTCCTTCCACAAATCCTCCTCCAAACTATTGCTGGGGTAGAATTTCTAAATGTAAATTTGTTGTATCATTTTTCTACATTAATAGTATCCTGACATTCCTTCATTATAGCAACAGTTGTAATTTGTTGCGATTGATGATTTAAGAAAAAGCATCTTCCTAACTTGGCTGTGAAAGCCTTGAAAATAGCGTCTGCTTTCGTTTATGTATTTCTCAGTGTTTAGCACAAAGAACACATATAATAAATATTTCTGGAATCAATAATCTTCAGAATAGAGGATTCCTAACTCCATGACTTTAGTAACTCATGACATCAGATGAATGGTCAGTCTTCAAGATAACTGTTACCAACAGAAATTGTAATGAATTAAACAAACAACTGCGTGGAAACACCCCAAAGGGCCATATCACATCAGAGGAGGGTATATTATTGAATATGCTCCAGAAATCAAATTATGAATGGAAAGGAGATCCAGCACCTGACAGAGATGCCAATGAAGTCATAAGAGAAGTAGCATAAAATGACAGGAGTGGGTGGGAGGTACAATGACTTTCTTGCCTTTTTCTAAGAATAGTTCTTGTGATAGCTGAAACTCTAACTATGTCATGTACTTACTTGAAGATAAAACCTACAAAGAAGACCTCACAGATTACAGTTGACCTTTTTCCTCTGAAATCTTGAGCATTAATTTGTAATTAAAATAGGTGACATAATTAATGCTGTGTAAATTGAGTACAATGAGTGATCATAATGGAATTATACATTAGGTGAATTATTTCCCACGCTACTCAGAAATGATTATAATATTGTAGTTTTTTAAGTGACCTTAATGTGAATTAGGTACCATATGTGTACTTCTAGCAGCCTCTAGTAAATGATTATAAAAATAGAGCTAAAATGCATTCAAATTAAAAATACATGTTACACATGAAGATTATTAGAAAATATCATTTTCATACTTACTAGAAAAAATGTCCTATCTGATGTCTAATTTACCATTGGCTTTTCCCATTTTTGTTAGTTCTTGGCTGAGCAGAAGTGTTATTCATAGAGCCAGGAGTTAGGAAAACTTCTCTATCCCTAACCTGCACATATAAACATACCTACACATGCACACACAAAACAGTCTACAAAATTAAATTCAACAAAACACTGTGCATGTATATGGTATATACTTACAAGTACATACCATATATATGCATCTTTGTATGGGATTTTTTTTCAAGATTAAATTATGATGCAAAGCCTAGTTTTAAATCTAGTGGAGAAGACAGACTAAATATAGTACACAAGGAACAAAGAAATTGGTATTTTGATTTTCACAGTGATGATTCTCATTCTTCTGATATCTTTCAGACCAGTAGGGTATATTTCTGCCCTAGACTGAAAGATGTGCTTAGGCATCTTATAATATAACTTTTAGCTTGGTGTTTTCTCATTCCATAGATAAAAATTTATTTTCCGGAGGAGGAAGTTGCCTTAAATTTTTTTGGACCAAGATATACTATAAAGCAAAAAATATTGCAATGAAACCAGCTTTCCTTTAAACAAAACTTAAGAAAATAATAATAATCACCATTAGGTTCTTTTTATGTGCCAGGTAGAGTGCCTGGGTGGTGCCAATGGTTAACATGCTCCACTGCTAACTGAAAGGTTGGTGGTTCTAGTCTACCCAGAGACGCCTCAGAAGAAAGGCCTGGTGATCTACTTCTGAAATATCAGCCACTGGAAGCTCCATCGAGCACACTCTACTCTGACATACGTGCGGTCGCTATGATTTGGGATTGATTTGATGGCAATTGGTTTGGTTTTAAGGAGGTCTGGTGGCATAGTGCGTAAGGCATTTGACTGCTAACCAGAAGGTTGGCAGTTCAAACCCATCAGCCACTCCTTGGAAGGAAGACTGGGTAATCTACTTCCATAAAGATTTACCGCCTTGGAAACCCAAAGGGGGTTCGCTATGAGTTGGAATCAACTCGATGGCAGTGAGTTTGGTGTTTTGGTTGTTCGTTTATGTGCCAGGTAGCTCACAACTCTATGATAGTTAATGTTAACTCCATTTTTATAATTCAGGAAAACAAAGTGCAGCTAAATTAAGTAACTTGGCCAAAGTCACAGTTAAAGACAGTAACATAGCAAGGATTTCACCAAACTATCTAACTCTGAAGTTTGTATTTTTCCTTACTAAGCTATATTGCTGAAGAGGAAAGTACAATTCTTCCAAAGAGCATAGTTTATTTACTCTCATGTCTTTTTTTTCAGCATCCTGTGTTTCTTGTGACTCAGGATCTCTGTCCAATGCTCTTCCTTTTGCTCTCAATCTAGGAACACGCTGGCTTCAGAATATCTTTTCACAGCAGGTGGAAAACTTGTCAAAAACCCAAGTACAGTGGAATTACTAGATTTCAAAGTGATGAAACACTGCACAGACTATCTCTGAAAGAATATATAAGTATAAGCAAACTGGTGACCATATCTGTCTTTGAGGAGAACTGGATGACTGGAGGACAATGGCCAGAGCCAAATAAATCATAGTTGGGTCTGTATACAATTTTACAGTTTGACATGTTTTATTTCCATGTTTATGTATTACCTATTTAAAAGATAATGATTCAAATTGATACCTATTAATAAAGGTTTTTGGTTACTTGGTACCCTGTATGTTTGTCAGTTTTTGCTCTGGGCCTGGGCTCTGGTTGCACCCTATCATTTGCCCTTCTAGGAAAAGCTCATTGATGTGACTACTTCTCAAAAGCTAACTAGTAAAAAACACTACCACCTTACCTTTGTGCATATGCCCAGAAGATGCCATAGCCCACCATTCCACTTTCTAAATATCCAAAGTGTGAACTTGACAGACTACTACCTACTCAGCATCATAGAGAACTCAGTTTTGTAACTGCTTCATCTATCTGGAGTAAAGCAGTTCCTTATCATAAATACTGTATCCTGAGAAGACTTCTCAGGAATCAAACCCAGGAATTCAGTTCACATTTCCATTCTTGTTCATGTTTAAAAATTTGCTGGGGGGTGTGGGGTGTGCTGGACTATTAATATAAAAGAATCCTTTTATTTTTATTGAAATTACTATGTATTGACAAAACATTTCATTTAAATAACTGGTCAGCTACTCTCTTGCCTAGAGACTTATTCATAGCTAATTTTAACAAATGAAGAAGCTGCAGCAATTAGAGGTTTATTGGTCTGTTAATGTGTCAATCATAAATATGCACATTATATTACTTCACAGCAGGTTTCCCAATATAGGGGTTTTCCAAATACAAAAACAAAACAAAACAAAACAAAAACTGGTTAGCATGGACTTGTTGATAATGAAGCTAATCTGAGAAAATTTGGTCACAGTGCAGCCAAACACACCTTTGAGCTTCTGGTTCTTGTGAATCAGCTTCTGTTGTGAGATAAAAGAAATGAGGCAGAGATAGTAGTGGTAAAACGCACCTCTTTGTCTTTTCTTGGAAGCAACTGGTAACCCCAATTCCTGATGTTCTTTTTCTTGTATCTACTCAACCTAATAAATTGCTCCCTTTAATCTTGGATGACGAATAGCACCTTAATCGCAACAGGTTACACAAATGGGCATCATTTCTTTATGGTACTTGCACTTCAATTCCTTTTCCTTTCACCACCCTATGCTTGTTGACATCTGTGGTTCATGATTTTTAGCCTCTTTCAAATGCAAAGAAGGCTGTGGGGTGGTATCCTTTGAGATTAACTTAACCTCATTGCATATCAGAAGAAAAGCTTGCTCTTCTCTAAGAATTGAAGGGCACAATGAGTTCCTTCCTTCTTTTATTAGTAATCAGAACACTTATCCCCTTCAAGATCCTCTCTCAGCTCATAATAATACGCTCTTTAGAGGTTGAGAGCTTCTTTTGAACATTCTTCCTTATGGATGGGGGTGATTATTTTTTCCCTTCCTTCTCCTTCTCCCCAAAATCTAGGGTGTTTATTTTTACCCATGTAAATTTCTCTACTTCATTAATTCTTGTCAGAATTAGAGAATTAGGCTGACAATCCATCAGTGTTACTCTGCTTATAACACTGTAGTACATACTAGTGAACATCCCAGAATACTATGCTTTGTGATTAATTTATTTCAGAAAAGATAGTTTTACTTCCATTGAAGGAGCTCTCTTCTATTTAAAGCTAAACTCTCTGAGCACTGATGCCTACCCTCTTCCACCTTCCCAGGAACACCATTCACACCAATTATGCCTATTTTCTCATGGATTATTCAATTAGTCCTTATCAACTGAATCATTCCCAGCATCATTTAACATGCTGTAATCTCATATGATTTAATCAAACCTAAGTAAAACCCACCTCTGATCTTACACACCTCCTCACTTACTGATTCTCATTTTCTGACATTTCACATTTACAACAATAGCAAAAAATCTACTATCCAACTACTTTACACATTAAAGATGTACATCTGGCAATGACAATTGTGTGAAGGTATTAAACAAAGAGTAGTGCTGACTGTGATGGTTAAGGCTATGTGCCAATTTCTCTAGGCTATGATTCTCAGAGGTTTGGCAGTTATGTAATGAAGTAATCATCTTCCATTTCCACATAATGACTTGGTCTTTGGAAACCAACACTGTTGATAAATGAGGAGTGGGTGTACTTCTTTTACTGCCTTATCCCTTTCTCTATTTACAAGATCAAACTGTTTTGTACTTCCATCTCCATTTCTTCATCTCTGCCTTATTCTAACCTCTGCTATCACTATTTCAAACAAATGTTGATATGGTTACTTAAGTCTTCCCACATCACTAAATCCAACAGACATTTCTTCTATTCTCCTTTAACTTGATGAGCAGTACTGATCTCAGTAAGGACTTGACAATATTGAGTACTCCCTCCTTCCTTCTGGCATCACTGTTGGCTTCTCTTAATTCTGCTCTTATTTCTTGCCACTCCTCCTCTCTCTCCTTGAAGATTCATTTTCCTTTAACCAAAAACTAGTTGCTGTCCAGTCAGTTCTGAGTCATGGCAACTCAGTGTGTATCAGAGTACAACTGTGCTCCACAGGATTTTCAATGCTGATTTTTCAGAAGTAGAGTGTCAGGCCTTTCTTTTCATGTAACTCTGGATGGACTAGAACCCCTAATCTTTCAGTTAACAGCTCAGCGTGTTAACTGCACCACCCAGTGACTCCCACATTCCTCTACAGCCCACAAAGGTTAGAGTATCTGAAGACTAGTTTCTAGATCTTCCTCTCATCCCACTGTAAACTTGGTTAGGCAATGTCATCATCTAAGACCACAGCTTCATGTATACTGACAAATCCCAAATAAACACCTTTAGGACAGATTTCTCCTACATCTCACAAAGTGAATTTAATGCAACAGTGGGATTCATTTACTTCCAATATCTCTGTATTTAATTCTAAATCTTCCCAGGGATAACAAAGACCCCTTTATTTAGCCCTCTCAACTCTAAATAGCAAGGAAACAATAGAAAAACACCTATCACTCCCTCTAAGCAAATCTCAAATCTTATTGATTCTACGAATTAAAAAATGTCTCAAATCTTCCCACTTCACTTCCTTTAGTACCACCCTAGTATTTTCAATCACCTCATATGCATGTGAAAGCTGGACAATGAATAAGGAAGACCAAAGAAGAGTTGATGCTTTTGAGTTGTGCTGTCAATGAAGAATACTGAAAGTACCATGGACTTCTAAAAGAACCAACAAATACCTCTTGGAGGAAGCGCAGATGGAAAGCTCCTTGGAAGCGAGACTAGCCAGACTTCGTCTCATCTACTTTGGTCATATTGTCAGAAGGGACCATTCTTCGGAGGAGGCTATTATGCTTGGTAAAGTGGAGCATCAAGGAAAAAAGGGAAGGCCCTCAACGTGATGAATTGACACAGTGGGTGCAATGATAAGCTCAAGCATAGCAAGGATTGTGGGGATGGCTCAGGACTGGGCAGTGTTTCATCCTATTGTACATGTTGTTGTTGTTAGGTGCCGTCGAGTTGTTTCCGACTCATAGCAATCCCATGCACAGCAGAACAAAACACTGCCCGATCCCGTGCCAGCTCCATGACCCCTGCTATACTTGAGCCCATTATCGCAGCCACCGTGTCAATCCATCTCGTTGAAGGCCTCCCCCTCTTTTGTCGACCCTCCACCCTACCAAGCATGACATCCTTCTCCAAGGAATGGTTCCTTCTGACAACATGACCAAATAGGTGGGACGAAGGCT
>NW_006925812.1:3761-9742 GCF_000298275.1 Orycteropus afer afer | reverse complement strand
ATTATTTGTCTTTTTGTTGTTGAGGTGTTGGAGTTTTTGATAAATTTTGGAGAGTTAATTAAATTAATAAATTTTGGAGAATTAAGTCCCTTGTCAGATATGTCATTGCCAAATATATTTTCCCAATCTGTAGGTTCTTTTTTGACTCTTTTGGAGAAGTCTTTGGAAGCGCATAAAAAAAATTATTTTCAGCAGGTCCCAATCATCTAGTTTCTCTTCTGCTGTCTGTGCATTTTAGGTTATGCTTGATAGTATATTTATGCCATATATTAAAAAAAAAACAAAAAAAACTCACTGCTGTTGAGTCAGATCCGACTCATAGCAACCCCTCCTTGAGTTTTCAAGCTGGTATGTCTATGGAAGTAGATTGCCCAATCTTCCTTCCAAGGAGTGGCTGGTGGGTTTGAACCACCAGGCTTCTGGTTAGCAATCAAATGGCGAGTAATACACCATGCGATCAAATGTCTTAGACAACCAGAGCTCCATAGTTTGCCCCTAGTTTTTCCTTGAGGAACTTTATAATTTTAAGTTTCACATTTAAATCTTTGATCCATAAGGAATTAGTTCTTGTGTATGGTGTGAAGTACACATCTTGTTGCTTTCATTTTTCTGTAAATGAGTATCCAGTTTTGCCAGCAGTCTTTAGCAGTTTTCTTTGTACAGGTCTTTTGTATCCTTGATAAGATTTATTTCCAAGTATTTTATTTATTTATTTATTTATTTATTTTTTGGTAGCTATTGCAAATGGTATTGATTTCTTTACTTCCTTTTCAGCAGTCTGTTGCTGATGTAGAGGAACCTGATTTTTGGATGTTGATCTTGTAAATCTCTCAATTAGCTCCAGTAGTTTTTTGTTTGTTTGTTTGTTTTTCTGAGTCTCTTGGGTTTTCTATGTATAGGATCATATCATCAGCAAATAGTGATAGTTTTATTTCTTCTTTACCAATTTGGAGGCCTTTGATTTCCCTTTCTTGCCTTATTGCTTTGGCTAGGACTTCCAGTAAAATGTTGAATAGACATGATGATAGAGGGCGTCCTTGTCTGTTTCCTATTCACAAGGGGAATGGCTTCAGTCTCTCTCCATTGAGAATACTGTTGGCTGTTGGTTTTGTATATATGTCCTTTATTATGTTGAGAAATGTTCCTTCTATTCCTTATTTGCTGAGAGTTTTGATCAGGAATGGGTGTTGGATTTTTTGAAATGCCTTTCCTGAATCGAATAATATGATCATGTGGTTCTTTCCTTTGTTTTATTTATGTGGTGGATGATGTTGATTGTTTTTCTAACGTTGAACCATCCTTGCATACCTGATATGAACCCCAATTGGTCATAATGTATTATTTGTTTGATATGTTCTTGGAGTCTATTGACTATGATTTTGTTCAAAATTTTGCATTTATATTCATGAAGGATATTGGTCTGTAGTTATTCTTTTTAGTCTTTGCATGGTTTTAGTATCAAGATTATGCTTGCTTCATAAAATGAATTAGGGAGAATTCTATCTTTTTCTATGCTCTGGAATAGTTTGAGGAAGAATGGTGTCAGTACTTCTCTGAATTTTTGGTAGAATTCTCCAGTGAAATCATCTGGGTGAGGAATAGTTTTTTGGAAATTTTTTTAAGACCTGTTCAACTGCTTATTTTGTTATGAGTCTGTTCAACTTTTCCACCTCACTCTGTTAGTTTAGGTAAGTAGTGTGTTTCTAGAAATTTGTCCATTTCTTCTAGATTTTGTTAGAGTACAGTTCTTCATTGTTGTTGTTGTTGTTATGTGCTGTCGAGTCGGACCCGACTCATAGTGACCTCCCCTTGGGTTTCCGAGGCAGTATCACTACAAAAGTAGATTTCCCCATCTTCTTTCTGAGGAGTGTTTGGTGGGTTTGAGCCATCAGCTTTCTGGTTAGCAGTCAAGTGCCTTAGGCACTATGCAACCAGAGCTCCCACAGTTCTTCATAGAACCTTGATATTATATTTTATTTCAGTTGGTTCTGTTGTGATGTCTCCAAATTCATTTCTTATTCATGTTATTTGTATTCTCTCCTACTCATTTGGTGATTTGCCAATTTTATTATCTTTTCAAAAACCAACTTCTAGTCTTGATTTTTTCTATTACCTTTCTATTATCAGTTTTATTTATTTATGCTCTAATCTTTATTATTTCCTTTCTTCTGGTGACTGTAGGCTTTTCTTGCAATTCTTTTTCAAATTGTTGGAGCTGTTGAGTTAAGGTGTTGATTTTGGCTTTTCTTTTTTGATATGTTCATTTATTGCTATAAATTGGCCTCTGATCACTGCTTTTGCCGTGTCCCAAAGATTTTGGTATGTTTTGTTTTCATTTTCATTTGATTCAAGGAATTTTTGAGTTTCATTTGTTATTTCTTCTATTACCCAGTCTTTCTTAAACAGGGTGTTGTTCAGTTTCCATTTGTTCTTTTTCTATTGATCTTCATATTGTTGATTTCTAATTGGATAGCATTTTGATCTGAAAAGATGTTTTGCAGTATTTCAAATTTTAAAATTTATTAAGGCTTGCTTTATGGCCTAACATATGGTCTATCTTGGAAAATGTTCCCTGTTCACTGAGAAAGAATATATATCGTGCTGTTGTTGGGTGAAGTGCTCTGTAGATGTCTATAAGGTCAGATTGGTAGATTGTATTGTTTAGTCTTCTGTGTTTTTGTTGAGTTTCTCCCCAGTTGTTCTATCTTTCATTGAAAGTGGTGTATTAAAGTTTCCTACTATGACTGTGGAGTCATCTATTTGTCTTTTCAATTCTGTTAAAGTCTGATTGATGTATTTTTGGGTTCTTTCATTGAATCCATAGTTATTTATTATGGTTATGTTTTTCTTTTGATTGATCCTTTAATCATTATATAATGTCCTTCCTTGTCTGCATCTCTCAGTCTCTTCAGTGGTGCATTTAATCCATTGGGATGCAGTATGATTTTCAGCAAGTATTAAAGGTTACTGTCATTTTTTATGTGGTTTTTGGGGTTTTCCTGGTTTCTTTGTTCCATGTAATTTTCTGCGCTGAGCTCATTTTGTTTATGAATCATGTTATCATTTCCTTTGTTGTTGTTGTTTTAGAATTTGCTAAATATTTGTGCTTGTCCTATTTTTATTGCGATGTGAAGGTCTATCATTTTTCTTTGAGGTTACCCTATGATTTCTAATTTTCTTCCCGAGTGTGGAACAGTCCATTCTATCTTGCAACTACCTTGACTTCCTCATCATTTAGATGTTCTGCAACTACACTGTTTTTCCCCACTTTTTGGTTTACAGTTATCCTCCTTTGCCAATGATGTCTATAGTTCCCTGTTTACAATCTTGTAAGCTTATTTTACTTTGAATACTTCCATGATTGGGTTGATTTCTGGATTATGTCATTATATGTATTAATGGTCATTTTTTGTTTGCTATTATTGGTTCTCTGTTCAAATGCCTCCCTTTAGTATCTCTTGTAAAGTTGGTCTAGTTTTAACAAATTCCCTTAATTTCTGCTCTTCTGAAAACTCCTAATTTCATCATTGTATTTGAGGAACAGTTTTGCTGGGTAAATAATTTTTGGTTGGAAATTTTTCTTTTTCAGGATTTTATATTTACCATCCCATTGTCTTATTGCCTGCAGGATTTCTGCTGAGAAATCAGAGCTTAGTCTTCTTGGTCGCCCTTTGTAGGTAACTTTTGTTTTTCCTGTGCTGCCTTCAGTATTCTTCTTTTGCCTCTGGTTTTGGTGAGTTTAATGATAATATGTCTTAGTGATTGTCTTTTGGGTTTTATCCTGTTTGGGGTCCATTGGACTTCCTGAATGAATATATTCTCATCATTTTTCATATCAGGCAAGTCCTCTTACAACAAATTGTGGACAATTGCCTCAGAGGTTTTCCTTTTCTCTGCCTGTTCTAAGATTCTGATTAAATGTTGCTGTTGTTGTTAGGTGTCATCGAGTTGTGTCTGACTCATAGTGACCCTATGCACAGCAGAATGAAACATTGTCTAGTCCTGCATCAGCTCCATGATCCTTGCTATACTTGAGCCCATCGTCACAGCCACTGTGTCAATCCATCTTGTTGAGGGTCTTCGCTTCCCTCATAGATGCTCCACCTTACCAAGCATGATATCCTTTCACAGAAAATGGTCCCATCTGACAATATGACCAAAATAGATGAGACTAATTCTGATAATTCTTGCTTCCAAGGGCCATATTGGTTGTATTTCCTCCATGACAGATTTGTTATTTCTTTTACCATTCCATGACACTTTCAGCATTCCTCGCCAGCACCACAACTCAAAAGCATCAATTCTTCTTCAGTCTTCCTTATTCATTGTCCAGCTCTCATATGCATATGAGGCTATTGAAAATATCATGGTTTGTGTCAGGTGCACCTTAGTCCTCAAGGAGACATCTTTGTTCCTCAGCACTTGAAAGAGGTCTTTTGCAGCCATTTTCCCAGTGCAATATGTTGTCTAATGTCCTGACTGCTGCTTCGACTGGGGTCAATTGTAGAACCAAGCAACGTGATGTCATTGACAACCTCATCTTTTCTCCATTTATCATGATGCCACTTATAGGTCCAGTTGTGAGGATTTTTGTTTTCTTTATATTGAGGTGCAATCCATACTGCAGACTGTTTTCTTCAATCTTCATCAGTAAATGCCTAAGTCATCATCACTTTCAGCAAGCAAAATTGTGTCATTAGTGTATCACAGGTTGTTAATGATTCTTCCTCCAATCTTGATGCCACATTTTTCTTCACATAGTTCAGCATCTTGGATTATTTGCTCAGTGTATAGATTGAATAAGTATGGGGAAAGGATACAACCCTGATGCACCTTCTTGGTTTTAAAACATGCAGTGTCTCCTTGTTCCATTCAAACAACAGCCTCCTGGTCTATGTACAGGTCCCTCATGAGTACAATTAAGAGTTCTGGAATTCCCATTCTTCTCAATGTTATCCACAATTTGCTATAATCCACACAATCAAATGTCTTTGCATAGTCAATAAAACACAAGTAAACATCTTTCTGGTATTCTTTGCTTTGAGCCAATATCTATCTGACAGTGACAGCGACAGCAGCTATGATATCCCTTGTTCCACATCCTCTTCTGAATCCAGCTTACACCTCTGTCAATATACTGCTGTAACCATTTTTGAATTATCTTCAGTATGGTGTTTCTTGCGTGCGATATCAATGATATTGTTGGTTAATTCCCACACTCTGTGGGATCACCTTTCTTTGGAATGGGTACAAATATGGATCTCTTCCAGTCAGTTGGCCAGGTACCTGTCTTCCAAATCTCTTGGCATAACCAAGTGAGTGCCTCCAGTGGGGCATCCATTTGTTGAAATATCTCAATGGGTATTCTGTCAATTCCTGGACCCTTGTTCTTCACCAACTCCTTCAATGCAGCTTCAAATTCTTCCTTCAATACCAATGGTTCTTGATCATTGCCACCCCCTGAAATGGATGAAGATCTACCAGTTCTTTTTGGTACAGTGACTCTGTGTATTCCTTCCTTCTTCTCTTAATGTTTCTTGCATCATTCTATATTTTTCCCATAGAATCTTTCAATATTGCAACTCAAGGCTTAAATTTTTTGTTCAATTCTTTCAGCTTCAGAAGTGCCGAGTGTGTTCTTCCCTTTTGGTTCTCTAACACCAAGTCTTTGCACATTTCATTATAGGAATTGGCCTTGTCTGCTCAAGCTGCTCTTTTAAATCTTCTGTTCACCTCTTTTATCATGTCATTTCCTCCATTTGTTTTAGGTGTTGTAAGCTCAAGGGCAAGTTTCAGAGTCTTCTGTCATCCATTTTGGTCTGCTCTTCTTTTCTCATCTTTTTACTGACCTCTTGCTTTCTTCATGGATGATGTTCTTCGTGTCATCCCATGATTCTTCTAGTTTTTGGTCAATGGTGCTCATTGCATCAAATCTATTCTTTAGATGGTCTCTAAATTCATGAGGGGTATATTCAAGATCA
>NW_006925812.1:2092-3158 GCF_000298275.1 Orycteropus afer afer | reverse complement strand
TTTCCTCATCTTTGGCTTTGTTGTTGGTGCATAAATTTCAATAATAATAGTATTAATAGGTCTTCCTTGTAAGAGTATGAATATTATCCTATCACCGACAGCATTGTATTTCAGGACAGATCTTGAAACATCTTTTGTGATGATAAATGCCACATTATTCCTCTTCAAATTGTCATTCTCAGTATAGTGGATCATATGCTTGTCTGATTCAAAATGGCCAAAACCAGTCCATTTCAGCTCACTAATGCCAGGATATCAATCTTTTTGCATTCACTTTCATTTTTGACAACTTCCAATTTTCCTATATTCATATTTCTTGCATTCCATATTCCAATTACTAATGGCTGTTTGCAGTTTTTCTCCTCAATTTGAGTTTTGCAACATTAGCAAATGGATGTCTTGAAAGCTTTACCTTATCCATACCAGTAAGGCTGGTACTACTCTGATGATGCAGTCTTTCCCTGTCATATTTTGAGAGCCTTCCACCCTAACTGGGTCATTCTCCTGAACTGTATTGGACAAGTTTCTGGGCTATTAATAAAATTGTGCAATAATATATCAGATGGAGTTTCTCTGCTATTGCTGAGGTTTTCCATGGCTAATTCTATGAGAATTTGATGGCCTCTTCCTTCTTCCTAGTCTGTCTCA
The DNA here is from genome assembly GCF_000298275.1 of Orycteropus afer afer. NCBI lineage: Eukaryota > Metazoa > Chordata > Mammalia > Tubulidentata > Orycteropodidae > Orycteropus > Orycteropus afer. The sequence continues at coordinate 2,510 of NW_006925812.1, read as the reverse complement.
GTCTTCAAGCTGCTCTGAAACATGTGCACCATGTGCAACCCTGCTAGGTTTGAAACACCATTGGCATAGCCTCAAGCCTCACAGTAACATGCCACCACAGTAGGACAAACTGACAGACAAGTTTGTCTCTCTTAGCTCTTTGAAACCTCTCCACCCTTTCCTTACATAGATCCTTGCCTATTTCCTGGCACTTGGGGTGTGGCCTGTGTCCCCCACTTCCTGGATCCCTGATACTGCTTCCTTGCTCTGTCCTGGTCCCCCTGGCATTTTCTCTCCTTACCCCTGCTTTCCCACTGAAGTTTGTGGGGCATGGCCTGAGTGGCCTCCATTACCTGGATCCCTGCTGCTGCTTCCTCACTCTGTCCTGGTCTCCCTGGCCTTTTCTCTCCTTTCCCATGCTTTCCGGTCACCACTTGTG
>NW_006925812.1:0-1327 GCF_000298275.1 Orycteropus afer afer | reverse complement strand
ATATATATATATATATATATATATATATATATATATATATCTGAGTAAGCAGGGTACTGTGCTCTTCTATTTGCTTGTTGGCAATACTTATCCACTCACCACCTGTCTCCTGGTGGGTATGATAGAGAACCAATGTGGCTGCACAAATATCTGTTAACTGTTTGTGAAGAGAAGTTAAAGGTGAGTCAGGCCCTTATTGGTGCTCGTGTATCATTGGCCAGTTGGCAAAGAAGGGAGTGGTGGTCTTCATTCAACAAGTGGAGCTGTAGGAGGTACAGGTATGTTTGGGACATGTGGGCATGGTTGCTGTCTCCCACTCAGTTAGACAAAAACAACAATTGAAAAACCATAAAAAAAGTGAAAACAAGAGGACAAAAACACACACCACATAAACACACAGGAACAGTCACCAAAAAGACCATAAGTAAATAAATAAATACATGAGAGAAAATATTTAAAGAAATTCTTTAAAAAGCCAAAAGAAATATGAATAGAAAAAAGGAGGGGACCCAATACATAGGGAGGGTAGAATAAGAGAAAACAGGTAGAGTAGGAGAATGATGAAAAAAATGGGGAAATACGTCAAAAGAAAAAGAAAGAATGGGAAGAATCACAAGAAAGGAAAAAAAGAAAAAATGAGAACCAAGAAAAAGGAACAGAGAAAAAGCTGAAACTAGAACCTGGGAAGGGAAGAAGAAAGAATAATAATAATAAGGACAAGAAAAAATAATAATAGCAATAATAACTTTAAAACAGACAAAAACAAACAAACTACATATACTAAAAAAAAAAAAATTGTCACAGCAGACAGACTGGGATGGAATTCCTGCCAGCCAGAAGGTGGATGGAAGTGAGGGACAGTCACACCTCCTTTCATCAAGAGGGTTTGGGGTCTAAGAGTAAGAAGTGGAATATCACACCTTTCCAGTCCTCAGTGTCCAGTATGTTCTCGTGGTCCCCAGCAAGTGGAGCCTATTCTTAGGTCCCTGGAATCTGATAGAATGCTGTCACTTTAATATCCAAAATGGTCAAACCACTTGTAAACATTCAAAATGTCCACTTCTGTATCTTTCTTTTCAAAGCTCAGGGCTCCAGGATTATCTTCTGTATCTGTGTTAATTAGTTCCTCTTTTCTTTGTTGAAGAGGGTCTGTGTGGTTCATCTGACTATTCCACCATCTTATCAGAAACGGCTACAGCTGTTTTCGAATTATCTTGCAAAATTTTATTTGGGAAATATTGGGAGGCGGGGCAAGATGGCGGACTAGGCAGAAGGATTGCACAGACCCTCTTCAACAAAGAAAAGGGAAACCAATTAACACAGACAC
>NW_006925811.1:7915-9917 GCF_000298275.1 Orycteropus afer afer | reverse complement strand
GATTATCTTCTGTGTCTGTGTTAATTGGTTTCCCTTTTCTTTGTTGAAGAGGGTCTGTGCAATCCTTCTGCCTAGTCCGCCATCTTGCCCCGCCTGTAGATATGTTTCAAGTGATGAAGAACAAAGATGTTTCCTTGAAGACTGAGGTGCGCCCAACCCAAGCCAAGGTATTTTCAATTGCCTCATATGCATGTGAAAGCTGGGCAGTGAATAAGGAAGACTAAAGAAGAGTTGGTACTTTTGAATTGTGGTGTTGGAGAAGAATACTGAAAGTACCATGGACTGCCAAAAGAACTAACAAATATGTCCTGGAAGCAGTGCAGCTGGAATGCTCCTTGGAAGTGAGAATGGCCAGACTTTGTCTCACTTACATTGGTCATGTTGTCAGAAGAGACCATTCCCTGGAGAAGGATATCATTCTTGGTGAAGTGGTGGGTCAACAAAAAAGGGGAAGCCCTTCAACAAGATGGACTGACACAGTGACTACAATGATGGGCTCAGGTGTAGCAAGTTTTGTGAGGCTGGTTCAGGAGCAGGCTGTGTTTCATTCTGTTGTACACAGGGTCACTATGAGTTGGAGCCCACTCAACAGCATCTAACAACAGCAACAACAATTTTCACAGAGGAGGAGCTCTGGTGGTGCTGTGTCTAAGGCATTTGACTGCTAACTAGAATGTTGTTAGTTCAAATCCACCAGCCATTCTGCAGAAGGAAGATGGGGCAATCTACTTCTGTAAGATTTACTTCCTCAGAAAGCCAATGAGGGTCGCTGTAAGTTGAAATCAACTTGATGACCATGTTTGGTTTTGGTCTTAATTTTCACAGAATCAGATTGCCACATCTTTCTCCTTCAGAGTATCTATTGGGTTTGAACCTTCACTGTTCCATTAACAGCAAGGTGCTTAATAATTGTGCAAACAGAGATCCTTCTGGAAAGTATAAGCAATAGTTTATGGAGAAAAAAAGAAATAAAAAGATATCTAGATTGGAAAGGAAGAAGTAATATAGACTTCATATATAAATGACATAATTCTGTATATAGAAAATTCCAAGGACTTCATGGACGAGGCAATATTTCATTCTATTGTACACAGGATCACTATCAGTCTGTGCCAACTCAACAGCACCTAACAACAACAACAACAACAACAAAATGGAAACCTACTAGAACTAAAAAACGAGTTGAGCAAGTTCATAAGTTACAAGAATAAAACATGAAAAGCAATTGTTTCTGTAAACAATAAACAATCTGAAACTGAAATCATGAAAACAATTCCATTCACAATAGGAACTAAAATAGTAATAAAAATAAATTTAACAAAATAATTGTAAGACTTATACTCTTGAAAACTGCAAAATTCTTCTGAGAAAGAAAATTATATAAATCCTCAATAAATGGGGAGATGTTCCATTTTCAAAAATTGGAAGACTCGATATTGTCAATATGATGATTCTCAATAAATTGATCTACAAATTCAACACAACCCTAATCAAAATCCAGATGGCCTCTTTAAATAAAATAAACAAACTTCAAGATGTGTCATAGACCTGAACGTATAGACAAAAACTAAAGAAATTTTGGTAGAAAACACAAAGGAAAATATTCATGACCTTGAATAGGCAAAGAACTTTTAGATGTAGTACTAAAATCATGATCTATAAAAGAAAAATACATTGGTTAAGTGGATTTCATCAAAATTAAAACTTTTGCACTTCAAAAGACATCATGAGGACAATGGAAAGCCTCATTCATGCTGGAAGTTAACATTTGCAAATCATATATTTGATAAAGGACTTTATCAGAACATATAAGGAATGCCTACAGCTAAATAATAAGAAAAAAACAAAAAAAAAAGCCAAGTTTTCAAATGGGCCAAATAATTAAATAACCATTTCACAAAGAAGATATAGAATAGCTGTTGTTGTTAGGTGCCATCGAGTCGTCTCTGACTCATAGCAACCCCATGCACAGCAGAACAAAACACTGCCCAATCCTGCGTCA
>NW_006925811.1:1599-6225 GCF_000298275.1 Orycteropus afer afer | reverse complement strand
TCAATATTGCAACTTGAGGCTTAAATGTTTTCTTCAATTCTTTCAGCTTGAGAAATGATGAGCGTGTTCTTCCCTTTTGGTTTTCCAACTCCAGGTCTTTGCATATTTCATAATAGTAATTGGCTTTGTCTTCTCGAGCTGCTCTTTGAAATCTTCTATTCAGCTCTCTTAGCTTGTCATTTCTTCTGTTTTCTTTAGCTACTCTCCACTCAAGGGCAAGTTTCAGAGTCTCTTCTTTCAGCCATTTTTGTCTTCTCTTCTTTTCTTGTCTTTTTAGTGGCCTCTTGCTTTCTTCATGGATAATGTTCTTGATATCCTCCCACAATTCTTCTGGTTTTCGGTTGTTGGTGTTCAATGCATCAAATCTGTTCTTTAGATGATCTCTAAATTCAGGAGTGATATATTCAAGATCATATTTTGGCCCTGTTGGACTTGTTTTAATTGTGTTTAACTTCAAGTTGAACTTTCATATGAGCAATTGATGACCTGTTCCACAATCAGCTCCTGGCCTGGTTTTGGCTGAAGATATTGAACTTTTCCACCACCTCTTGCCACAGATGTAGTCAATCTAATTTCTGTGTGTTCCAGCTTGTGAAGTCCACATGTAGAGCTGCCATTTGTGTTGTTGAAAGGTGTGTGCAATGAACAAGTCTTCGGTCTTGCAAAAATCTACCATGCGAGTTCTGGCATTATTTCTGTCACCAAGGCCACATTTTCCAACTACCGGTGTTTCTTCTTTGTTTCCCACTTTTGCATTCCAGTCACCAGTAATAATGAACACATCCTGATTGCATGTTCGGTCAATTTCAGACTGCAGAAGTTGATAAAAATCTTCAATTTCCTCATCTTTGGCTTTGGTGATTGGTGCATAAATTTGAATAATAGTCATATTAACAGGTCTTCCTTGTAGGCGTATGGATTTTATCCTATCACTAACAGCATTGTACTTCAGGACAGATCTTGAAACATCCTTTGTGATGATGAATGCCACACCATTCCTCGTCAAATTGTCATTCCCAGCATAGTAGATCATGTGGTTGTCTGATTCAAAATGGCCAAAACCCATCCATTTCAGCTCACTAATGCTGAGGACATCAATCTTCATACATTCTATTTCATTTTTGACAACTTCCAATTTTCCTAGATTCATACTTCCTACATTCCATGTTCCAATGATTAATGGATGTCTGCAGCTGTTTCTCCTCAATTTGAGTGGTGCCACATCAGCAGATGGAGGTCTCAAAAGTTTTACCTTATCCATAGGACTAAGGCTGGGTTTACTCTGATGATGATGCAGCTTTTTTCCAGTCCTATTTTGAGAGCTTTCTAACCTAAAAAGACTATTCACAAAGTTGGACAGTAATGTATCAGAGAGTGTTTCTTTGCTATTCATAAGGTTTTCCCTGCCTAAATCTTTGAGAAGTGAATGGCTTCTTCCTTCTTCCTACTCTATCTCAGTCTGTTAGCTGGTCTGATACCTGTGCACCATGTACATAGTGTTGGGTTTGAAACACCAGTGGCTCAGCCTCAAAACTCACATCAACACATCACCACGGTAGGACAAACCAACAGACAAGTTTGTCTCCCTGTTGGAAACCTCTAGTACCACCCTTACCTGGGTCCCTACAGCTGACTCCTCCTCTGTCCCAGTTTCTGAGACTTTTCCTCCCCTTTCTCTTCCTTTCCCACCCTGCTCCTTTGGGCATGCCTGGGATCCCTCTCCTCACCTGGATCCCTGCGGTTCACTCCTCTTCTGTCCCAGTCCCCAGGCTTATTCCTCTCCCCTCTCCAGTTCTCCTGCCCTGCTACTTTGGGCATGCCTGGGTTCCCTCTCCTCACCTGGATCCCTGTGGCTCACTCCTCTTCTGTCCCGGTCCCCAGGCTTATTCCTCTCTCCTCTCTGGTTCTCCTGCTCTGCTGCTTTGGGCATGCCTGTGTTCCCTCTTCTCACCTGGATCCCTGCAGCTCACTCCAGTTGGTCCCAGTCCCCGGGCCTTTTTGTCTCCATGCTCCAGTTTCCCCACACTGATGCTTTGGGTGTGCCTGGATTCTCTCTCCTCACCTGGATCCCTGCGGCTCACTCCTCTTCTGTCCTGGTCCCTGGGCCTATAAATAACTATGAATATGAATAATTAATAAGCACATAAAGAGATGTTCAACATTATTAGTCCATAAAGAAATGCAAATTGAAACCCCAAGGTAATATCACTACTCATACATTAGAATGGCTATTTTAGAAAAAGATAGGCTACCAAGTCTTAGCAAGGATGTGCATAAACTAGATTCCTCATGTAATGCTGGTTAGGGTATAAAATGGCACAACTGTTTTGGAAAACAGTTAGGCAGTTTCTTAAACATGAATTTACCATGAAATCCAGAATTTCCACTCCTAGGAATCTACCCCCAAAAAATATAAATTTGTCATATTGACAAATATGTGAATATTCATAGCAGCATTATTCATAATTACCAAATACTGGAAAGCATCAAATTATTCATCTACTTCATTCTTCTTTGCTTCATTCTTTCTTCATTCTTCTTTGCTCTAGAGGAGGGGTGACCCATCATTGCATCTAGATGGCTGCTTGCAAACTTTTAAGATCCCAGTCACTACTCACCAAAGTAGGATGTAAGAAAATGTTTTTGTGTAGTATGTTATGCCAATTGAACTTGATGTCCCCTGCCACCATGGTACTGAGCTCACAAGTCCAACTACTTGCTTCCTCATGGTAGCCGACTATGGCCTAGAAGCCACTACAACCTTGCCCCTTGTCAGCTCTGCTATACACCCAGACATTCCTACAGCACATACAAATACACATGAAGAAACTTCAACTGCTAAACCTACACATGGTCATGGGAACTGTTTTGGTTACTTCTAGTGCTGCTCTAACAGAAAAATACCACAAATGGGTGACTTTAACAAATAGGAGTTTGTTCTTAGAGTTTTGGAGGCTAGAAATATGAGTTCAAAGTGCCAACCTCTAAGGGCTGGGTGAAAACCCCTTGACCCTGGGCTTCAGCTCTGCCTCTTGCTCCCAGCCTACTGAAGCTGGAGGCTTTCTTCATTCAGGCAGCTGCTGGCTGCTGAAGCTGACAAACCTAAGCTCAACAAGTAAAAAGGTACAGTCCCAATGTTATCAAACCACACAGCAGGCCATTGATTCAAGTCAATTAAGAGTCCCAAGATCAGCAGACAACATGGCAGGCTGTTGAACAACAACTCAACTACATGCAGGATTCAAGCATGCCAAAAGCTGCATAAGTTTCTCAGTGCTTCTCCTTATATACTGAAAGTAGACTACATCCCTAAGGAAAGTATTCAGCTGCTCCAGTAGATTCCACTATGGAGTTGATTACCAGTCTCACCATGGGGAATAACTACATCAGCTGTCCAGTCACTCAAAAGAAAGCACAGCCAAGTTGACACATAACCTTAACTACCACAGGCACACCTCCCCTGCCTAGACATCTGATCATTCAGCCGTTCACACATCTATGTACCCACAGATCAATGTCTGCCATCACTGATGATGCAGTACTGTGCATGCAAAGCGGTTCATCTTTGTTGTCTGTACCTCCTGTGTATTTCTCTATGTCTTCTTCTTCCTCAGTGCCACCAAGTTGATCACTCACATTTGGTACATTGCCTTTCCCTTCACTCAAATCAATACTTGTCTCTACCTATCTAACAGTGTTCCTTCTGCTCCCCTTCCATCCCTGGTAACCAACAAAGAAAATTTTGTTCCATATATAAATCTTTCCTTGACTTTTTACTAATCGTGAACCAAGACAATATTCATTATTCTGTGATTGACTTAATTCACTCAGCAAAATGTCCTCCAAGTTCCTCCACATTATGTGGTATTTCACAGACTCTGCAATATTCTGTAGTGTTGCATAGCATTCTATTGTACATATGTACCATAGTTTAGTTTTCCAGGCTTCTGCTGTTGGGCACTTAGGTTGTTTCCATTTCTTTGCTATTGTAAATAGTGCTATGATGAACATGTGTGTGCATATATCCATTCATGTCCTGGATCTGGCTTATTTAGGATATATAAGTAGAAATGGGATTGCTGGATCAAATAGTATTTCTAATTCCAACTTTTTATGGATTTTCTCTTTGACCTTTTATAGATTTCATATTTGGAAACATTGTAGGATATCAAGCTAAGGTTTAGTTGGAAGTAAATCTTGTTCATAAACAAATGTTATTGCTTCTTGCATATTATCTACATAAGTTCTGAAATTTATGGCACCCAAAACTCATCCCTAGTTTAAACACACAGACATACACACAGAGCACACTCACATCAGTTTATTTTCTCATATTGATAAGAGTCTAGATTTTTGTTTTACTGATTTTATGTGCCAAATGAATAATAAGTTAAATTTACATCAAATGCAATTCAAAGAAACATATAAAATTACTTTTGTCTTAATGAGACTGTGAAAAATAGGAACAGAGGTTGATTTTTATTATTAAACTCAAAAGCAACCACTCATTTTAAAATAATCTTTGGAAGTCTTGCTTGTAAACTCAGAAAGAGCATAGTGCATTTATATATATATATACATATATATGTATATGTGTGTGTGTATATATATATATATATATATATA
>NW_006925811.1:0-447 GCF_000298275.1 Orycteropus afer afer | reverse complement strand
ACTCCCACCTACCTTCTGGACCCACAGGAACTCCATCACATTCTGTGTCCTCAGAAAGAGCCTGAGTGCCCTACCCAGTCCTCCACCAATTTTTTTTTTTTTCTTTTTCACTTTCTTTTTCTGGGTGATTAGTTTGCTTGTATTTGTCCATTTTAAACCAACTAATATTATTAATACTTTTGTCCTTTTTATTTTTATTCTTAATCTTCCCCTACCAGGTCCTACTTGTCAGCATTTTTTTTTTCTTTTCCCTGTGCCTGGTTGAAATTCTGCCCCCTCCCCCCCCCATTTAAGGTGTTTTTTTAATTCCTTTTCTCCCTTTTTTTTTCTCATGACTAACACCATTCCTTATTTTTCTTTTTGCATTCTTCCTGATTTTTTCTTCATTTATTATTCTCCTTCCATACTTTTTTTTCTTAGTGCCCTATCCCCAGATATTGCAGGTTT
>NW_006925810.1:4101-13792 GCF_000298275.1 Orycteropus afer afer | reverse complement strand
TTAATTGGTTTCCCTTTTCTTTGTTGAAGAGGGTCTGTGCAATCCTTCTGCCTAGTCCGCCATCTTGCTCCGCCTCTTGAAAGAGGTTTTTTGCAGCCGACTTGTCCAGGTCTGTACATCATCTGATGTCCTGACTGCTGCCTCCATTGGCGTGGATTGTAGAACCAAGCAATATGAAGTCTTTGACAACCTCAATCTTTTCTCCATTCATTATGATGCTGCTTATAGGGCCAGTTGTGAGGATTTTTGTTTTCTTTATATTGAGATGTAATCCATACTGCAGGCTGTAGTCTTTGATCTTCTTCAGTAAGTGCTTCAAGTCATCCTCACTTTCAGCAAGCAAAGTTGTGTCGTCAGTGTATTGCAGGTTGTTAATGACCCTTCTTCCAATCCTGATGCCACGTTCTTCTTCATATAGTTCAGCTTCTCAGATTATTTGCTCAGCATATAGATTGAATAAGTATGGTGAAAGGATACAACCCTCACACACTGCCTTCTTGATTTCAAACCAGGCAGTGTCTCCTTGTTCTATTCGAATGATAACCTCCTGGTCTATGTACAGTTTCCTCATGTGTACAATGAAGTGTTCTGGGATTCCCATTCTTCTTAATGTTATCCACAATTTATTATGATCCACACAATCAAATGCTTTTGCATAGTCAATAAAACACATGTAGACATCTTTCTGGTATTCTTTGCTTTCAGCCAAGATCCATATAACATCCACAATGATATCCTTTGTTACACATCCTCGTCTGAATCCAGCTTGCTTTTCTGGAAGTTCTCTGTCAATATACTGCTGCAACTCTTTCTGAATTATCTTCGGTAATATTTTACTTTCATGTGATATTAATGATATTGTTCGATAATTTCCATGTTCTGTGGGATCACCTCTCTTTGGAATGGGCACAAATATGGATTTCTTCCAGTCAGTTGGCCAGGTAGCTGTCTTCCAAATCTCTTGCCATAACCAAGTGAGTGCCTCCAGTGGGGCATCCATTTGTTGAGACATCTCAGGGGGTATTCCATCAATTCCTGCAGCTTTGTTCTTTGCCAATTCCTTCAGTGCAGCTTTGACTTCTCCCTTCAATGCCATTCATTTTGATCATATGCCACCTCCTGAAACGGATGAACATCAGCCAATTCTTTTTGGTACAGTGACTCTGTGTATTCCTTCCATCTTCTTTTGATGCTTCCTTCGTCATTCAATATTTTGCCCATAGAATCTTTCAATATTGCAATGTTAGCCTTAATTTTTTTTTTCCCTCAGTTCTTTCATCTTGAGAAATACCTAGTGTGCTCCTCACTTTTGATTCTCTAACTCCAGGTCTTTGCACATGTCATTATAGTAATTGACTTTGTCTGCTCAAGCTGCTCTTTGAAATCTTCTGTTCATCTCTTTTATCTTGTCATTTCTTCTATTTGCTTTAGCTACTCTCCATTCAACAGCAGTTTCAGAGTCTCTTCTGACATCCATTTTGGTCTTCTTTTCTCATCTTTTTAATGATCTCTTGTTTTCTTCATGGATGATGTTTTTGATGTCATCCCACAACATTAGTAATCCCAAAACCTTAGTATATATTGGGGTTTTATTAATGTTTTAGTGTTCTATTTTCTGGATATAATAAATCATTTTCTCTTTTCCTCTAAATTATCTGTAATAATTTATTAATTTATACCAGATTATTAGACTATGTTTATGCAAATGAAAGTGAAAGATTTATCATTTCTTCTCCCTAATCCCTCCAGACTGGTGGCATAGTGGATAAGGTACTTGACTGCTAACTGGAAAGTCAGCTGTTCAAACCTGCCAGCTGCTCTGTGGAAGGCAAACTGGGCTATCTACTTCTGTAAAGATTACAGCTTTGGAAACCCAGAGGGCGTCACTATGAGTCAGAAATGTACCGATGGCAGTGAGTTGTTTTTTGGTTATCAATCACTCCAGAAGTAGAAAACTCTTCACAAGCACTCTTATTTTGTACAGCAATATAATTACTTTCATAAGTTTAATAAGAATCTGTCTCCTTTCTTTCCTTTTTTTATTGTGATTTGGGTGAAAATTTACAGAGCAAATTCATTTTCCATACAGCAGTTCACATACACTTTATCTCATGACACCAACTACAATTTACCACAATGCAATTGCTCCCCTCCCACTTCCTCCCAATAGTTACCTCTTCCCTGTGTCCATCCCTCCATGCACTCCTGCCCCCTGTGCATAAACAGCCCTTCTTTTTCCCGTGATTGTTCTCTCCAAGGAGTGTATCTACCTCAGGGAAATGTTCAACTCATATGCCTGTCTCTTGTTTGGTTGGCGTTTATCACCTGTTTTCAGGAGAATAGCAGAAAAGAATGTGCAAATTGGCTTTTCATTCCATTCAGTTCTTAAGGAACTGAGGTTATTGTGTTTACTCATCTATCTCCAAACAGAGTATTATTTGTCCTAACCAGGGTGGGGAAATAGTTGAGAGTAATTATGTTTACTTATTTATTTCCAACCGGGGTCCTATCTATCCTAACCAGGGTGGGGAAATAGTTGAGAGTAATTATGTTTACTTATTTATTTCCAACCGGGGTCCTATCTATCCTAACCAGGGTGGGGAAATAGTTGAGAGTAATTATGTTTACTTATTTATTTCCAACCGGGGTCCTATCTATCCTAACCAGGGTGGGGAAATAGTTGAGAGTAATTATGTTTACTTATTTATTTCCAACCGGGGTCCTATCTATCCTAACCAGGGTGGGGAAATAGTTGAGAGTAATTATGTTTACTTATTTATTTCCAACCGGGGTCCTATCTATCCTAACCAGGGTGGGGAAATAGTTGAGAGTAATTATGTTTACTTATTTATTTCCAACCGGGGTCCTATCTATCCTAACCAGGGTGGGGAAATAGTTGAGAGTAATTATGTTTACTTATTTATTTCCAACCGGGGTCCTATCTATCCTAACCAGGGTGGGGAAATAGTTGAGAGTAATTATGTTTACTTATTTATTTCCAACCGGGGTCCTATCTATCCTAACCAGGGTGGGGAAATAGTTGAGAGTAATTATGTTTACTTATTTATTTCCAACCGGGGTCCTATCTATCCTAACCAGGGTGGGGAAATAGTTGAGAGTAATTATGTTTACTTATTTATTTCCAACCGGGGTCCTATCTATCCTAACCAGGGTGGGGAAATAGTTGAGAGTAATTATGTTTACTTATTTATTTCCAACCGGGGTCCTATCTATCCTAACCAGGGTGGGGAAATAGTTGAGAGTAATTATGTTTACTTATTTATTTCCAACCGGGGTCCTATCTATCCTAACCAGGGTGGGGAAATAGTTGAGAGTAATTATGTTTACTTATTTATTTCCAACCGGGGTCCTATCTATCCTAACCAGGGTGGGGAAATAGTTGAGAGTAATTATGTTTACTTATTTATTTCCAACCGGGGTCCTATCTATCCTAACCAGGGTGGGGAAATAGTTGAGAGTAATTATGTTTACTTATTTATTTCCAACCGGGGTCCTATCTATCCTAACCAGGGTGGGGAAATAGTTGAGAGTAATTATGTTTACTTATTTATTTCCAACCGGGGTCCTATCTATCCTAACCAGGGTGGGGAAATAGTTGAGAGTAATTATGTTTACTTATTTATTTCCAACCGGGGTCCTATCTATCCTAACCAGGGTGGGGAAATAGTTGAGAGTAATTATGTTTACTTATTTATTTCCAACCGGGGTCCTATCTATCCTAACCAGGGTGGGGAAATAGTTGAGAGTAATTATGTTTACTTATTTATTTCCAACCGGGGTCCTATCTATCCTAACCAGGGTGGGGAAATAGTTGAGAGTAATTATGTTTACTTATTTATTTCCAACCGGGGTCCTATCTATCCTAACCAGGGTGGGGAAATAGTTGAGAGTAATTATGTTTACTTATTTATTTCCAACCGGGGTCCTATCTATCCTAACCAGGGTGGGGAAATAGTTGAGAGTAATTATGTTTACTTATTTATTTCCAACCGGGGTCCTATCTATCCTAACCAGGGTGGGGAAATAGTTGAGAGTAATTATGTTTACTTATTTATTTCCAACCGGGGTCCTATCTATCCTAACCAGGGTGGGGAAATAGTTGAGAGTAATTATGTTTACTTATTTATTTCCAACCGGGGTCCTATCTATCCTAACCAGGGTGGGGAAATAGTTGAGAGTAATTATGTTTACTTATTTATTTCCAACCGGGGTCCTATCTATCCTAACCAGGGTGGGGAAATAGTTGAGAGTAATTATGTTTACTTATTTATTTCCAACCGGGGTCCTATCTATCCTAACCAGGGTGGGGAAATAGTTGAGAGTAATTATGTTTACTTATTTATTTCCAACCGGGGTCCTATCTATCCTAACCAGGGTGGGGAAATAGTTGAGAGTAATTATGTTTACTTATTTATTTCCAACCGGGGTCCTATCTATCCTAACCAGGGTGGGGAAATAGTTGAGAGTAATTATGTTTACTTATTTATTTCCAACCGGGGTCCTATCTATCCTAACCAGGGTGGGGAAATAGTTGAGAGTAATTATGTTTACTTATTTATTTCCAACCGGGGTCCTATCTATCCTAACCAGGGTGGGGAAATAGTTGAGAGTAATTATGTTTACTTATTTATTTCCAACCGGGGTCCTATCTATCCTAACCAGGGTGGGGAAATAGTTGAGAGTAATTATGTTTACTTATTTATTTCCAACCGGGGTCCTATCTATCCTAACCAGGGTGGGGAAATAGTTGAGAGTAATTATGTTTACTTATTTATTTCCAACCGGGGTCCTATCTATCCTAACCAGGGTGGGGAAATAGTTGAGAGTAATTATGTTTACTTATTTATTTCCAACCGGGGTCCTATCTATCCTAACCAGGGTGGGGAAATAGTTGAGAGTAATTATGTTTACTTATTTATTTCCAACCGGGGTCCTATCTATCCTAACCAGGGTGGGGAAATAGTTGAGAGTAATTATGTTTACTTATTTATTTCCAACCGGGGTCCTATCTATCCTAACCAGGGTGGGGAAATAGTTGAGAGTAATTATGTTTACTTATTTATTTCCAACCGGGGTCCTATCTATCCTAACCAGGGTGGGGAAATAGTTGAGAGTAATTATGTTTACTTATTTATTTCCAACCGGGGTCCTATCTATCCTAACCAGGGTGGGGAAATAGTTGAGAGTAATTATGTTTACTTATTTATTTCCAACCGGGGTCCTATCTATCCTAACCAGGGTGGGGAAATAGTTGAGAGTAATTATGTTTACTTATTTATTTCCAACCGGGGTCCTATCTATCCTAACCAGGGTGGGGAAATAGTTGAGAGTAATTATGTTTACTTATTTATTTCCAACCGGGGTCCTATCTATCCTAACCAGGGTGGGGAAATAGTTGAGAGTAATTATGTTTACTTATTTATTTCCAACCGGGGTCCTATCTATCCTAACCAGGGTGGGGAAATAGTTGAGAGTAATTATGTTTACTTATTTATTTCCAACCGGGGTCCTATCTATCCTAACCAGGGTGGGGAAATAGTTGAGAGTAATTATGTTTACTTATTTATTTCCAACCGGGGTCCTATCTATCCTAACCAGGGTGGGGAAATAGTTGAGAGTAATTATGTTTACTTATTTATTTCCAACCGGGGTCCTATCTATCCTAACCAGGGTGGGGAAATAGTTGAGAGTAATTATGTTTACTTATTTATTTCCAACCGGGGTCCTATCTATCCTAACCAGGGTGGGGAAATAGTTGAGAGTAATTATGTTTACTTATTTATTTCCAACCGGGGTCCTATCTATCCTAACCAGGGTGGGGAAATAGTTGAGAGTAATTATGTTTACTTATTTATTTCCAACCGGGGTCCTATCTATCCTAACCAGGGTGGGGAAATAGTTGAGAGTAATTATGTTTACTTATTTATTTCCAACCGGGGTCCTATCTATCCTAACCAGGGTGGGGAAATAGTTGAGAGTAATTATGTTTACTTATTTATTTCCAACCGGGGTCCTATCTATCCTAACCAGGGTGGGGAAATAGTTGAGAGTAATTATGTTTACTTATTTATTTCCAACCGGGGTCCTATCTATCCTAACCAGGGTGGGGAAATAGTTGAGAGTAATTATGTTTACTTATTTATTTCCAACCGGGGTCCTATCTATCCTAACCAGGGTGGGGAAATAGTTGAGAGTAATTATGTTTACTTATTTATTTCCAACCGGGGTCCTATCTATCCTAACCAGGGTGGGGAAATAGTTGAGAGTAATTATGTTTACTTATTTATTTCCAACCGGGGTCCTATCTATCCTAACCAGGGTGGGGAAATAGTTGAGAGTAATTATGTTTACTTATTTATTTCCAACCGGGGTCCTATCTATCCTAACCAGGGTGGGGAAATAGTTGAGAGTAATTATGTTTACTTATTTATTTCCAACCGGGGTCCTATCTATCCTAACCAGGGTGGGGAAATAGTTGAGAGTAATTATGTTTACTTATTTATTTCCAACCGGGGTCCTATCTATCCTAACCAGGGTGGGGAAATAGTTGAGAGTAATTATGTTTACTTATTTATTTCCAACCGGGGTCCTATCTATCCTAACCAGGGTGGGGAAATAGTTGAGAGTAATTATGTTTACTTATTTATTTCCAACCGGGGTCCTATCTATCCTAACCAGGGTGGGGAAATAGTTGAGAGTAATTATGTTTACTTATTTATTTCCAACCGGGGTCCTATCTATCCTAACCAGGGTGGGGAAATAGTTGAGAGTAATTATGTTTACTTATTTATTTCCAACCGGGGTCCTATCTATCCTAACCAGGGTGGGGAAATAGTTGAGAGTAATTATGTTTACTTATTTATTTCCAACCGGGGTCCTATCTATCCTAACCAGGGTGGGGAAATAGTTGAGAGTAATTATGTTTACTTATTTATTTCCAACCGGGGTCCTATCTATCCTAACCAGGGTGGGGAAATAGTTGAGAGTAATTATGTTTACTTATTTATTTCCAACCGGGGTCCTATCTATCCTAACCAGGGTGGGGAAATAGTTGAGAGTAATTATGTTTACTTATTTATTTCCAACCGGGGTCCTATCTATCCTAACCAGGGTGGGGAAATAGTTGAGAGTAATTATGTTTACTTATTTATTTCCAACCGGGGTCCTATCTATCCTAACCAGGGTGGGGAAATAGTTGAGAGTAATTATGTTTACTTATTTATTTCCAACCGGGGTCCTATCTATCCTAACCAGGGTGGGGAAATAGTTGAGAGTAATTATGTTTACTTATTTATTTCCAACCGGGGTCCTATCTATCCTAACCAGGGTGGGGAAATAGTTGAGAGTAATTATGTTTACTTATTTATTTCCAACCGGGGTCCTATCTATCCTAACCAGGGTGGGGAAATAGTTGAGAGTAATTATGTTTACTTATTTATTTCCAACCGGGGTCCTATCTATCCTAACCAGGGTGGGGAAAATAGTTGAGTTTTTACTTTACTCAGTTTCAGAACATCATATTTGAGAGTGGCTCAGAGAATCTGGCATGCCAGACATTTTAAGAACACATTTTATGAAAGAGAGGTAAAGCTGACAAAGCCCTTTGAGGAAATTTAACTTAGTATCTGATCTACAAGGTTTTCTGCCTTACAAGTGAATAAAAAGGTCACTTCATTTTAGGCCTTGAAACCGTACGAGAGTTCGGATATCAAGAAAAGAGGGATTCACTCAATCTTGTAGGTACTATAGGTAAGATCTTTTGGCAAATTCTTAGCTTGTCTTCCTGAACTCAAGAGACTTTTCAAGTTTAATCTGAAGTTCCTTATGAAAACTTTCAACAAAGCAGTTTTAAAAGGCTATGCTATGTATTTCCATTCTTCCTTTACCTATGTAAATAACAATTGACAGCTATATTTTAGATTAAGTAAAACTTTTCTTTGATATTGTCCTTTGATTGAGAAGAGGGTGACTGAAGAAAGAAATTTTATATTTCAGTAAGAAATTTTGGCAAGACTTTGTGGGCTATTGAATTCTGTTTTTTATTCATTGTCTTTGAGAAACCACAGACAAATAATGAGTCTGTTTTCTACTTGCAGATCAACACTTAGTTGATCAAATATTCTAAATGTCTCATGATTATGTCAAAGTGAAAAATTAATAACAGACATTTTACTTCGATTTTAAAGTTTTTTTTTCTTACCCACAAAACCAAATATTAACTATAATATTTCCTGACACAAAAGTAATCCTGCCAGTGGCCTTTTTCACCCAAAGTGGCTAATCTTTTCTTTCCTGTTTGAAACAAGGTTTACTTAATTTAAATTTCAAAAGGTATCATGGCTGCAGGTGGTGGATGGCCAAAGACAACTTTATGACTTGAAATCAGTTAATCTCAATACAAAGGGAAGTTGTTGTTTTTGTTGTTAGGTGCCCTAGAATCAGCTCTGACTCATGGTGACCCTATGTACAACAAACACACCACTGCTCAATCCTGCATAATCCTCATAATCATTGTTATTTTTCAGCCCATTGTTGCAGCTACTTTGTTAATCCATTTAGTTGAGGGTCTTCCTCTTTTTTGCTGACCCTCCTATCGGTATACTGCAGCAATCATTTTTGAATTATTTTCAGCAAAATTGTACTTGCTCGTGATATTAATAGTATTGTTCAATAATTTCCACATTCTGTTGGATTACCTTTCTTTGGAATGGGTACAAATATGCATCTCTTCCAATCAGTTGGCCAGGGAGTGTCTTCCAAATTACTTGACAGATGGGTGGTAGCTGTGCATGAGGTGAATTGGCTGAAAATCAAAGCCCATTCTCCCACATGGAAAGCATGAATTCTACCACTGAACAACCACTATTTGTATATACAATTCCCTTCTCTAAAAGTCCCAATGACCATTCATCGCCTACATAATAAATACCAAATCTCTTAGAATTATATTCAAGGAAACTCCAAAGTCAAAATCAGCAAAATCATTCTACTTCTATATTCTACTTCCCCTTTCTCTCTCTCTCCATTTCATCTGCCAAAGATTTGACCTCAACTCATGACTTACACATATGTTTATCCCACAATCCTATACTACCATGCCAAGGGGCTCCTTGCTGCTCAGCTCTGCAATTACCAAGATATCACTTCTTCCCTTAGGAAGATTTCCATAACACTTCCCCTCTCCATCTCCATTGAATTAACTGATTCTATTCTTGAGCTCTGGTAGCATAGTGCCTAAGGCATTTACTAACCAGAAGTCTGGTGGTTCAAACCCACCAGCCATTCCTCAGAAGGAAGATGGGGCAATCTACTTCCATAGTGATACTGCCTTGGAAACCCAAGGAGTGGTTGCTATGAGTCATATCAGACTCAGACGACACTGAGTTTGGTTTGGTTTATTCTTGTGCTTTGTTAACATTTATCTCATTGCATTATAGCTGGATATTTACATAACTCTTTCTAAAAATAAAAAAAAAGGTTATCTCCTTGAAGCAGTGATCAAATTCCTATAATTTCAATGTCTTTGAATTTGTAATGAGTTGCTATATGTCTACTCCATCCTTATCCTCTGATTGACAATGCATAGACAATTGTCCAAGGTTCAGCCAACTGGATGGTTTCCTTCCTGAGTCTAAAGGAGCTTCAATGGTGGCTCAGTATTGTTAAAACA
>NW_006925810.1:0-3481 GCF_000298275.1 Orycteropus afer afer | reverse complement strand
CTGCTCAATCCTGCATAATCCTCATAATCATTGTTATTTTTCAGCCCATTGTTGCAGCTACTTTGTTAATCCATTTAGTTGAGGGTCTTCCTCTTTTTTGCTGACCCTCCACTGTACCAAGCATGATGTCCTTCTCTAGGAACTGGTCCCTCCTGATAACATATCCAAAATAAAGAAGCCTCACCATTCTCCCTTTTAAGGAGCATTCTGGCTGCACTTCCTCCATGACAGATTTGTTCCTTCTTCTGGCAGTCCATGGTATATTCAATAATCCTTGCTAACACTTTAATTCAAATGCATCAATTCTTGTTTGGTTTTCCTCATTCATTGTTCAGCTTTTGCATGCATGTGAGACAATTGAAAAGACCATGGCTTGGGTCATGCACATCTTAGTCCTCAAAGTGATAACTTTGCTTTTGAACACTTTAAAGATGTCTTTTGCAGAAGAGTTGTCCAATGCAATATGTCATTTGATTTATTTATTGCTGCCTCCATGGGTGTTGATATGGACCCAAGGAATATGAAATCCTTGAGAACTTCAATGTTTTCTCTATTTAACCTAGTTTCTGCCATTTTCTTGGTCCTATTTGCTTAATATTCCCATTTATTCTATGAAATGTCTTTTCAATAAATTGGTCTTGTACTTAGGGAGATCAGAGTTAGTTTCTATTTTCTTGTAAGAAAGACAGCTGATTCATGCAGTGGCCCAATGCCTGGCATATAGTTCCTAGTTAATGTTTGGATGGTGAGAGAAAATGAGAGTAATAATCTTCTATCTTGTGCTACAGTTATTTGTCTCATTTTCCCTATTACATTCGAGATCATGGATGTTTATATACACATATATTATCCACAATTCTTCTAAGAAACATTAGTTTCATTAAACTGCATCAGTCAAATAACAGCTGTGCAAACATTATTTAAAATGATCAAATTAAGCAGTTCTTCTGAGAAGCACACAATTTGCTGTTAGCCATCAATTTTTTTGGCTAACCCAAATCAACTTGATAAAGGATGATCTATATGCTTTTTTATCTTGCTCCCATTTTCCATTTTCTGTGACTTATTCTGCTTCCCTCTCAATAGCCTAGAATTGACATTTTAAGAACTTGGAAACTATCTGCCTACTATTTTAGAAAAGTTTGAAATATTATTTATCTAATACTCTCTAGGAACTGGTTCTGTTTTCGAAACTACTAACTAACCAACTTTTAACCTAATTTATGCTAGATATGTTAATGGGCACATTTTCATCTTCTAGATAATATAACTTTAAAATGGCTTTTTGGAATTTCAAGGGTAATTTTTGTGGTGGAAAATGTAGGTCTTTGAACACAATTCTGGCAGAAATCAGGACTTTATGGTGCTATTCAAGTCCCACAATTTAAAATACCCCTTGTTTCACAATACTTTGTTTTTTATTATTTTTTCCTGTATGTGTTCCAATCTTCATAATGTTGCAAATACTTATAAGGCACTTGGGAACATGTACTGATGTCTTAAACTTTTGAGCATAACCAAAAAATCTAGCACAGTGTCTTCCACATAGCAGTAGCAGTTGCTGTCAAGTCGATTTCAACTCATGAAGATTCCATCTGCATCAAAGTAGAATTATTGTTATAGGGTTTTCAATGGCTGTTTTTTTGGAAGGAGTTTTCCAGCACTTTCTTCCAACGTGTCTGTATGTGGCCTTGAACCTCCAGACTTTCAGTTTAGAGGCTGAGGGCATTTTCACACCCCAAGAACTCCTTCTCACACATTGTGAGAGCTTAATATAGACTAATTATAGTGGTGAGAGTTCTGATTTCTAACAGCTCTGATCTCTATGTATAATCACTCATGTGTGTTTTTATATATTGTCAATACATACTGATAAATAGTTGAGACAATGAATACAGAGCGGGGTAAAAATTATGAGCATTTTTAGGATGATCTCAGTTATATGAAATAAAAAGAACAGACAAATGTAGAGAAACCAATGTTTATTAGTGGTTACCAGAGGTGGGAGAGAGGTGGAAAGAGAAAATCATTGGGAAGTAGCGGGTTTATGTTTATGGTGATGGGAAATTTGCCAAGAATAGATGATGGTTGCACAGCATAATTAATGTATCTCATTTTGCTAAATTGTCAAAACCAAACCAAACCAATCTCATTGCCATCGAGTCGATTTGACTCATAGTGACCTCTCCTTGGATTTCCAAGGCAGTGTATCTATGGAAGTAGATTGCCCAATCTTCTGTCCGAGGAGTGGCTGGTAGGTTTGAACCACCAGCCTTCTGGTTAGCAGTCAGATGCATTAGACACTGAAAAATATTTAATTGTCAAATGTGATATATAACTGTATAGACAACAATGCAAAAAGAAAAAATGTAGCATCTTCAAATTGTTACTTATGGTAAATATGAAACTGAATAATTTCCTTGTGAATGTTCACTCAATAGAATATCTTAAATGTAATTACCAAAATAGATTTTTTGACACTGAAATGCATGTACATGTTTAGGCCAATACAGCTGGAATAATTATAGCTAGTTGTTGTTATGTACCATCGAGTCGGACCCAACTCATAGTGACTCCTCCTTGGGTTTCCGAGGCAGTATCACTATGGAAATAGATTGCTCCATCTTCCTTCCGAGGAGTGGCTGGTGAGTTTGAACCTCCAGCCTTCTGGTTAGCAGTCAAGTGCCTGAGGCACTATGCTAACCCACAATTATTTCTTTTTAAGTTTGCATCACATTTACTTCTGCAACCACAATTGCTTTGAACTCATTGTATGACTTCATTGGGTATGCTTAGTAAGAGCATCTTGGTTATGAGAAGTTTAAATTTGTAGCAGTCAAAAGCAGATTCATTAGAGATGGGGTTCATTCATTAATTTAGAAGTTTGGGTTATTCTCCCTCACCCTCCCCTTTTAAATTTCTCAGAAGGACATAAGGTGGAAAAGGTTAAAAAGCCACAGAACTTTTGCAACATGCTGTTAGTCAATAAGACCAAAGAAGCAAGTGATTCTATTTCCTAGGCTGATGTGGCCTTAAATGTCATAACTATACCTGAAGCATACTGAAAGTAAAACATGTCTAACAAGCTTTATTGACATCCTTTCTATTCCCTTCGATCCCTCCCTCTTTACTGCATTTTTTTTCCTCATCAGTAAGAATTTTTTCCCTTGCTTGCTTATAATGCCCCCACCTTTTTTAATGATAACTGATAATTTTATTGTCTTTTTCCTTTATTCCACTAATTATCAGACAGGCACATAAATTTACCTAATTTAAAATCTAAAAATATTTAGTTTTCTGTTCCCCTTTAGGTATACTTTGCCTGTAGTTTTATTGTGTTTACAAGCAATATCAATTATCAGTAAATTTACGTTCCTTTTTAAAATGAACATTGTAGACAGCTACTCATCAAAGTAAAAAAAGACATTTATTGTACTTTAATCACTGATTTAATTTTATGTTTTATTAGGTGCTTACATGT
>NW_006925809.1:6236-9972 GCF_000298275.1 Orycteropus afer afer | reverse complement strand
GGCTATGCCATTGGTACTTTAAATACCAGCAGGGTCACCAATGGTGCACAGGTTTCAGGAGAGCTTCCAAACAAAGACAGATTGGAAAAAGGAGGCCATCCACTTCTGAAAAAAATCTAGCCACTGAAAACCTTATGAATAGCAGTGAAACAATGTCTGATGTATTATTGGAAAACTTTATGAAGAGCTGTGAAACACTGCTAGTTATAGTACCCAAAGATGAACCCTTCAGGCTAGAAAGCACTCAAAATATGACTGGGGAAGAGCTGCCTCCCCAAAGTAGAGCTGGCCTTGATGACGTGGATGGAGTAAAGCTTTTGGGACCTTCATTTGCTGATGGAGCATGACTCAAAATGGGAAGAAACAGCTGCAAAAATCCATTAATAACTGGAACTTGGAATGTACGAAGTATGAATCTAGAAAACATGGAAGTTGTCAAAAATAAAATGGAACAGATAAAGATCAGTATCTTAGGCATTAGTGATCTGAAATGGACTGGTTTTGGCCATCTTGAATCAGAGAATCAGATAATCTATTATGCTGGGAATGACAAACTGAAGAGAAATTATGTTGCATTCATCATAAAAAGAACATCTCAAGATCTATCCTGAACTACAATGCTGTCAGTGATAGGCCAATATCCATACACCTACAAGGAAGACCAGTTAATACTACTATTACTCAAATTTACACACCAACCACTAACATCAAAGACGAAGAAACGGAAGACCCTGCAGTCTGAAATTGAGCAAACATGCTATCAAGATATATTGATTATTACCAGCAATTGGAATGTGAATGCTGGAAACAAAGAAAAATCATCTGTAATTGGAAAATATGGCCTTGGTGATAGAAATGATCCCAGAGATTGCATGATAGAATTTTGCAAGACCAACGACTTATTCATTGCAAATACCTTTTTTCAACAATATAAATGGCGGCTATACACACGGACCTTACCAGATGGAATACAAAGAAATTAGATTGACTACATCTGTGGAAACAGTCTATGGAGAAGCTCAGTATCATCAACGGATCATATGCAAGTTCAAGTTGAAGCTGAAAAAAATTAAAATAAGTCCATGACAGCCAAAATATGACCTTGATTATATCCCACCTGAATTTAGAGATCACTGCAAGAATAGGTTTGATGCACTGAACACCAATGATCAAAGAGCATATGAGCTGTGGGATGACATCAAGAACATCATTCATGAAGAAAGCAAATAATCATTAAAAAGACAAGAAAGGAAGAAAACACCAAAATGGATGTCAGAAGAGACTCTAAAACTAGTTCTTGAATGTAAAGTAGCTAAAGTGAATGGAAGAAATGCTGAAATAAAAGAACTAAACAGAAGATTTCAAAGGGTGGATTGAGAAAAAAAAAAAAATAAAGTACTATAATGAAATGTGCAAAGACCTGGAGTTAGAAAACCAGCATTTCTCAAGCTGAAAGAACTGAAGAAAAAATTCAATCCTCAATTTGCAATACTGAAGGATTCTATGGTGAAAATATTGAACGATGAAAGAAGCATCAAAAGAAGATGGAAGGAATATGAAGAATCATTTTACCAAAAAGAATTGGTCAATGTCCAGCTACTTCAGGAGGTAGCATATGATCAAGAACCAGTGGTACTGAAGGAAGAAGTCCAAGCTGCATTAAAGGAACTGGTGAAAAACAAGGCTCCAGGAATTGACGGAATACTCCCTGAGATGTTTCAACAAACAGATGCAGCTCCGGAAGTGCTTGTTTATGCCAAGACATTTGGAAGACAGCTACCTAGCCAATTGACGGGAAGAGATCAATATTTTTCCCATTCCAAAGAAAGGTGATCCCAAAGAATGTGGAAATTACTGAACAACATCATTACTAACACATGCAGGTAAAATCTTGCTGAAGATAATTCAAAAATGGGTGCAGCAGTATATTGACAGGGAACTTCCAGAAATTCTAGCTGGATAAAGAAGCATGTGGAATGAGGGATATCATTATTGATTTCAGATGGATCTTGGCTGAAAGCAAAGAATACCAACCAGAAAGATGTCTACCTGTGTTTTAATGACTATGCAAAGGCATATGACTGTATGGATCATAACAAATTATGGACAACATTGCAAAGAATGGAAATTCCAGGATACTTAATTATTCTCATGAAGAACCTTTACATAGACCAAGAGACTGTTGTTCATACAAAACAAGGGAATACTGCATGGTTTAAAACCAGATGGATGTAAGTCAGCATTGTATCCTTTCACCTTACTTATTCAATCTGTATGCTGAGCAAATAATGCAAGAAACTGGATTATACAAAGAAGAATGTGGCATCAGAATTGGATGAAGACTTATTAAAACCTGCAATATGCAGATGACACAACCTTGCTTGCTGAAAGTGAAGAGGACTTGAAGCACTTGATGGTGAATATCAAAGACTACAGTGTTCAGTATGGATGACACTTCAACATAAAGAAAACAAAAATCCTCACAACTGGACCAATAAGCAACATTATGATAAACAGAGAAAAGACTGAAGTTGTCGAGGATTTCATTTTACTTGGCTCAATGGTCAAAAAAGCCAGCTGGGATATTATAATACGGATTGTATTTAATTTGTAGATCAATTTGAGAAGGACCATCTTCTTAACAAGATTAAGCCTCCTTATCCATGAACATGGGAGGTCTTTCAATTTGTATCTTCTTTACTTTGAACAATGTTTCATAGTTTTCAGAATACAAATCTTGCACTTCTTTTGTTAAATTTATTCCCATATATTTTATTCATTTTGATGCTACTGCAAATGGCTTTTTTTTTTTTCCATTTTCAGATTGTTCACTGCTAGTTTACAAAAATACAATCAATTTTCATTACTGATCTTGGACCTGCAACCTTGTTTATTAGTTCTAACATATTTTTTTTTTTAAGCTGTAATTTTTTTAATAGCTCATTTTATTTTTGTTGTTGTTGTTGAGAATATACATGGCAGAACAGATACCAATTTCATTTCTACATTTACAATTCAGTGACATGGATTACATTCTTCAAATTGAGCAACCATTCTCACTCTCCTTTTCTGAATTGTCTGTCCTGCATTAACATAAACTCATTGCCCCCTAAATTTCCTATCTAATCTTTTAAGTTGCTGTTGTCACTCTGATCTCATATAGATAGATCTTTAAAAGAGCATAATGCTCAAGGCATTCTTTGTTTTAAGCTAAACTACTTATTTTAAGACTTGAGGAGACATTTTTGGTTTAAAGTTTAAAGATTATTAGTGCAATAGTTTCAGGGGTTCATCCAGTCTCCATGGCTCCAGAAAATCTGGATTCCATGAGAATCTGAAATTCTGTTCTGCATTTTCTGTTATTTGATCAGGATTCTTCCATAGAAGCTTTGATCAAAACGTTCAGTAATGGCACCATCAAGTACATCTGGTCTTATGGCAAAGGAGGCAGTTGTTCATGGAGGCAATTAGCCACACATTCCATAACCTCCTCCTATTCCTCACTCTCCTTCCTCTAATATTCCAGGTGAATAAAGACATTCAAACAGATTTTTAGTCGACTCCTTAAGATTTTCTATATACAGGATAATGTCATCTGCAAATACAGATAGTTTTGTTTTTTCCTTTCTAATCCAGATGCCTTTTATTTCCTTTTCTTGCCTAACTGCCTTGCCTAGAACCTCCAGTAGAAGTCGAGTAGAAGTGGTGAGAGTGAATAGTTTTTTATTGTTCCTGA
>NW_006925809.1:0-5576 GCF_000298275.1 Orycteropus afer afer | reverse complement strand
GGAAGAGTAAGGAGCTCTGGTAGCATAGTGCCTAAGGCACTTGACTGCTAACCAGAAGGCTGGCGGTTCAAACCCACCAGCCACTCCTCGGAAGGAAGGCTGGGCATTCCTACTTCCGTAGTTATACTGCCTCGGAAACCCAAGGAGGGGTCGCTATGAGTCGGGGCCGACTCCACGGCAAATAACAACAACAACAACATGGAAGAGTAAGAGACAAGAAGAAATTTGAACCATAAACATTTATATTTTTTAACCAAACTATGATATATGACTTGTAGCTCTGCTATTTTCATAGCAAAGTATTTAAAGAGCAAGTATTTTCAAATGATTGTAGTCTTGTTAATAACCTACATACACGTCCATTCCATGTTGTTGTTCTAATGTGCCGTCAAGTTGGGCATGACTCATAGCGACCCCTCCTTGGGTTTCTGAGGCAGTATCACTACAAAAATAGATTGCCCAACCTTCCTTCTGAGGAGAGGCTGGTGAGTATGAACCACCAGCCTTCTGGTTAGCAGTCAAGTGCCTTAGGCACTACTTTACCAGAGCGCCTGTCCATTCCATAGATATCTGAAATCTGGACATTATACTTAAAATCCAACATGGTCAAAACTATAATCCTTTTCCCCACAAACCTCATTCCTGTCCTATACTCCCCATCTTGAAGAGTACCACCATACAGTCACTCAGTCCAGAAATCTAGGATAACTTTGAATTTTTCTCCCCATCTCCATGATACCTTGTTGACAACACACCTTCCTAGTATTTTTATAATCTGTTGCTCTTTTCATCCATATTGATTAGGATTTAGTTCAGGCCTTCATAATCTCTCATTTGAACAATTTTGATAGCCTAGCTGTGATCCCTGATTCCTGCCCTTCACTCTTCCAATCTATCCTATATGATGCCAACTTTTTAAAATGTAGAGCTGGTCATGTTATTTCTTAGCTCAGGGCCATGCAATGGCATCCTACTGTCCACAAAATAAAATCCATATTGCACTGGGTTAATCTGCTGCAAAAGACTTTTTTTAAAGTGTTAAAAAGCAAAGATATGACCTTGAGGACTAAGATGTGCCTGACCCAAACCTTAGTGTTTTTTAATTGCCTCATATGCATGTGAAAGCTGAATAATGAATAAAGAAGACTGAAGAATTGATGCATTTGAATTATGGTGTTGGCAAAGAACATGGAATATATCATGGACTGCCAGAAGAATGAACAAATCTATCTGGTACAGAAGTACAGCCATAATGATCCTCAGAAGTGAAGATGGAGAGACTTTGTCTCACATACTTTGGACACTGCCAAAGGGGCAAGAAGGTGGCATCTTCTGACCTCCTCTAACTACACAAGAGGAAGACAGAATCACTATCAGCAGCCCAAAGCCTTTTCTTATGAGGCCAGACATGATGCCACCCTCCAGCCCTCTTACTAACCTTGACACCAACTGTTCCTTCTGCAGCACCCACCACCTCTCTGCTGGGTTTGATAATTCACTGCAGTGGTCACACAGAACTCACAGATTATGGGGTTTATTAGGGAAGCAACAGGCTACAATTCAAGTTCAGGAATGTGCTCAGTCTCTCTCAGCTGGCCCTCTCTCTCTCAGCAATGGGTGTCTCTCTCTCAGCAATGGGTGTCTCTCAGACATCTCTTTCTCTCTCTTATCTCTCTCTCAGCAGTGTGGTTCTCGCAGCAGGGCATCTTTCTCAGTGGACAGACATTCCTCCTCTCTGCCTCTAGGAGGGCTCAATTTAAGCCTGTTGTTGTTATGGGCCGTCGAGTCGGCCCCGACTCATAGCGACCCCTCCTTGGGTTTCTGAGGCAGTATCACTACGGAAGTAGGAGTGCCCAACCTTCCTTCCGAGGAGTGGCTGGTGGGTTTGAATCGCCAGCCTTCTGGTTAGCAGTCAAGTGCTTTAGCCACTATGCTACCAGAGCTCCTATTTAATTTAAGCCTGGGATGGTGGCAAAACCAACCATTCCCAACACCAGAACTCCACACATCTGAGAAAGAGCAAACTTCCTAGAAAGTTGCTTCCTGATGTTCTCAACAGAAACACCCTGGGTGGATAACTTTAATAATCAAGAACTACTTAGCTGCTCATGGCAAATTCCACCATGAAGTTTACAAAGACTATGTCTAGAAAAGCTATGCTATGTAATTTACTACACTGCAGACATGTTATCAGGAGGGATCAATACTGGAGATGGACATCATGCTTGGCAAAGTAGAGGGTTCAGTAAAAAGGAGGAGGACACTCAACGAGATGGACTGACACAGTGGCTGCAACAATGGGTTCAAACATAGCACAGGACCGCTCATTGTTTCTTTCTGTTGCACACAGGTTTGCTATGAGTGATAACCTACTCAATGGCACCTCACAACAACAAACGTTAGCACACATACTATAATATAAATCTGTGCCCTAATAATAATTTCCAATATCCAAAAAGAACTGAAGTTGCTAATTATACCAAATTCAAAACTGAAAATGTTTGCCTCTATAAAATAGTTAAACTTCTCAGCAGAAATCACTGTTGTTGTTGTTGTTATGTGTTGTCGAGTCGGACCTGACTCATAGCGACCTCTCCTTGGGTTTCTGAGGCAATATCACTACGGAAGTAGATTGCCCCATCTTTCTTCCGAGGAGCAGCTGGTGGGTTTGAACCGACAGTCTTCTTCTGGTTAGCAGTCAAGTGCCTTAGGCACTAGGCTACCAGAGCTCCCCATAGAAATCATTGTAAAAGGATGCAAATGAGGACACAAAATTTAGTTAAGCCAGGATGAAGGAATCTCTGATGACAGAGGGGCAAATGGAAGCTACCAAATCAAACTCACTGTTCATTGAGTGGATTCCATCTCATAGCAACCCCTACAGCGTTTCTAAGACTGTAAATCTTTATAGAAGCAGACTGCCTCATCATTCTTCCACTGAGCAGCTGGTGGGTTTGAACTGCTGACCTTTTGGTTAGCAGTCAAATGCCTTAACCACTACACCACCAGAGCTCTGTAATGGAAGCTACAGTTGGGTGAAAATCAGACCAATACTTAAAAAGCAGGGACCATAGATGATGTTGTTGTTGTTGTTGTTGTTATGTGCCGTTGAGTCGGACCCGACTCATAGGGACCATAGATAGCTTCTGAAAATGGAATGTAGTCATGCTTAGCTAAGCAAGTTATAGGATCCTATGATGCTGGAAAATGAGAGGCAATGAAGACTCAACGAAAAAATGCAGGATTAAGATCAGTTAAAAAACAGAAGGGACAGAAGAAAGGAAGGAGGCAGATGGGGGGCATCACATGTGCCTATTAAGATCACTATAACATCAAAAAACATTTCTAGAAAGAATGTTGTTATTGATGTCAGGTGCCATTAAGTCAATTTTGACTCACAGTGACTCCATGTGACACAATAGAGCTATCCCATAGAGTTTTCAAGGCTATAATCTTTAAATGAGCAGATAGCCAGTTCTTTCTTCCATGGAGCAGCTGGGTGGATTCAAACTCCAACCTTTTGGTTTGCAGCCAAGTGCCTAACTTTTCTATCACCTTCTAGAAAGAACAGTCTCTGACAAATGGTGCTGGGACAACTGGATCTCCACATGCAAAAGAATGAAGCTGGACTATACCACACACCTACATAGAAAAAGTAGGAGCTCTGACAGCGTAGTGCCTAAGGCACCTGACTGCTAACCAGAAGGATGGTGGTTCAAACCCACCAGCCACTCCTCAGAAGGAAGACTGCACAATCTACTTCTGTAGAGATACTGCCTCAGAAACCCAAAGAGGGGTCACTATGAGTCAAATTGACTCAATGGCAGTGGGTGTGGTTTTATAAAGAAAAAATTAACTCAAAATGGATCAAGGACTGTCTTGGTTCTCTAGTGCTGCTATAACAGAAATACCACAAATGGATGGCTTAACAAATAGGAATTTATTCTCTTACAGTTTAGAGGCTACAAGTCAAAATTTAGAGTGCTGACTCTAGGGACTGGTTGAAGGCCCCTCAAACTTGGGCTTTGGTTCTGCCAATAACCAAGCCCACTGGAGCTAGCACCTTTTTCTGATTCACGCAGCTGCTGGCTACTGAGGCTGACGAAGCCAAGATCGACAGGTAAAATGCACAATCCCAAGATCAGCAGATTACAGGGCAGGCCAAGACTTGGCTAAATGCCAGAAGTGGCAAAAAGCTGGAGACCTTTCTCAAAGTTTCTCTTTATATGTTGGAAGCAGACCACTACCTGAAGGCAACAACTTAGCTGCTCACAGCAGATTTCACCATAGAGGTGATTACAATCTCATCACAGGCAATAACTACATCCTGCTGCCTAGCCACTCAAAACCACAGCCCAACCAACTTGGCACACAACCTTAACTACCACAGGGACCTAAAATAAGAACTAAAAGCATAACCCTCTTAGAAGAAAACATAGGGATAATGTTTTGAGACCTAGTTTTTGACAATGGATTCTTCAACATGACACCAAAAGGAGGAGCATCAAAAGATAAACTGAACTTCATCAAAATTAAGAACTTTTGCACATCAAAGGATTTTATCAAGAAAGTAAAGACACGACTCACAAAACGAAAGAAAATATGTGGGACCCATATATCTAATAAGAGTTTAATATATAAAGAACTCTTACAACTCAACAACAAAAAGTCAAACCACCCAATTAAAAAATGGGCAAAAGACATGAACAGACATTTTTCCAAAGAAGATATACAATGGCCAATAAGCACATGAGAAAATGCTTAACATCATAAATCATTAGGGAAATGCAAATCAAAACTACAATGAGATATCATTTCACCTCCATTAGGATGGATACTATCAGAAAACAGAAAATAATAAGTGTTGGAGAGGATATGGAACGATTGGAACCCTCAATCATTGTTAGTGGGAAGTTAAAATGGTGTAGCCACTGAGGAAAACTGTTTGCTGGTTCCTCAAAAACTTATAGAATTACCATATGACCCAGCAATTCCACTTCTAGGTATATACCCCAAAGACCTAGAAGCAAAAACTCAAAACAGATACTGTACACCAATATTCACTGCAGTATTATTCACAACAGCCAAAAGGTGGAAATAACCCAAGTGTCTATCAAAGAACAAATGGATAAATAAAATATGGTATGCATGCAATGAAATACTTAGCCATAAAGAGAAATGTAATTCTGATACATGCTACAACATAGATGAACCCTGAAAACTTTATGCTGAGCAAAGTCAGTCAGACACAAAAGGACAGCTACTGTATGATGGTACTTATACGAAGTACTTAGAATAGGCAGGTACAGAGAGACAAAAATTAATTAATGGTTACCAGAGGCTGGGGGGAAGGGGCAAATGGAGAAATATTACTTAAGGAGGAGTCCTGGTGGTACAGTGATTTAAACACTTAGCTGCTTAATAAAAGGTCTCAGTTTCCAACCCACCAGGCCCTTTGCTGAAGAAAGATGTAGTAGTCTGCTTCCATAAAGATTTACAGCCGTGGAGACCCTTTAGGGAAGTCTTACTTTGTCCTATAGTGTCCCTATGAGTCAGCATCAACTGGACAGCAGTGG
>NW_006925808.1:6591-7626 GCF_000298275.1 Orycteropus afer afer | reverse complement strand
CACCATTTTGTATAGGAAACTTCCCCCACACATACTTCCTCTCTTTGCCCACTCCTTCCCTCCTTCCCTTCCTCTCTTCCTCTCTTCCTCCCTCCCTTCTTTCCTTCCTTCCCCTCCCATCTTTTCTCCACCCTCCTTGCTCTATCTCTGGGTACATTCTGTCTTCTTGATCTCATATGCTTTATGGTTATGAGTGCATACCCTCCTGATATTACTGTTCACCTTATAGGGCTCTTTTGGCTGCCAGTTGAGGCACAGGTTAAGTTCATTTCCTAGCTTGGAGGTGTCTTAAGGGCCATAGTCTTGGGAATTCCACCAATCTATGAGGGACATGAGCATCCAGATTTTGATACCTGCTGGGGTCCTGGAACCAATCCCCCATGGATACTGGGGAAGACCTACATGAGTTGTAATGTATTGTTAAACAAATATAAAGTAATTTTGTTATTATATACAAAAAATAAAATTATACTTCTTTGAAATATTATTTCTTGAAGAAAGATGTAAGGAGGATATGGGAATGCCCAGGGGTTTTCTTTTTCTTTCTGTCATTTGCCACGTCTCATTCCCACTCAGACATGCTCACATAAGGAAATTGTATCGAAATTGCTGGGACTGGTGGGTGGTTGGGGGTGGGTGTGGGTTGGGGACGAGTATTTCAGTATATTATCTGTTTTCCCCAGTCCCACACAAATATGTGTGTGTAACATTTTTATTTATGCATTAACTCTGTGTCTCTATTCCTCTATTTATTTTTGGAGGTTGTTCAGTAAGATAACTGTCTATAACTAATGGCAGCTTGCTTATGAATCTTAATTCCTTTCAACTCTGTGGAAAAAACTAATCTTGCCACACATCAAACATCAGAATCACCTGGAGAGCTTTTAAAACACAGATTGCTGGGCTCCAAATTCAGTATTTCTATTTGGAGCCTAAGAATTTTCTCTCTTCACAATTTCCCAGGTTATGCTGATGCTTCTCACCCAAGGACCACAGTTTGAGAACCACTGTATTAATGCTTTTCTGTTCTTACAT
>NW_006925808.1:0-1081 GCF_000298275.1 Orycteropus afer afer | reverse complement strand
CTGAGCTATCTCCCTGTGCATAAGCAGCCCTTCCTTCTCCCATGATTGTTCTCTCCAGGGCGTGTGTCTACTTGAGGTAAATGTTTAACTCACATACTAGCATCCCTTCTTAAACTCCTGAGTGTCCTAATTTAGATAATAAATTATCTGATCACTGTAGCCAGTTTAAGGAGCTCTGATAGTGCAGTGCCTAAGACATTTGACTGGTAATCAGAAGGTTGGCTGTTCAAACCCACTAGCCACTCTGCGGAAGGGGCAATCTACTTCCATAAAGATTTACCACCTTGGAAACCCATTGGGGGGGTCCTTACGAGTTGGATTCGATTAGATGGCAGTGAGTTGGGGTTTTTGTTTTGTTTTGTTTTTTGTTTTAATAGCTAACTTTGTTATAGAAGAGTTTTATGGCAGGAATTTATTCATGTAAGTTTGTCTAAACTGAACACTCCTTCAAGGGAAGACTTAACTGTTACTTTCTCATATACGAAGGACTTTATATATGTTGTGAATCAGGATCACTAACATTCTGGTGTTAGGCTGCCTGTCATCAAAACTTACCCCACTACTTACTGGCTTTGTGGCCTTAGGCAAGTTAGTTTTCTTCTGTAAACCTAGGAACTTCATCCATAAAATGAGGATATTATACCTACCTCCTAAGGCTATGTGAAAGGAGCTCTGGTGGTATAAAAGTTAAGGCTTTAGGCTGCTAACCAAAATGTTGGTTCAAACTCACCAGCCACTCCATAGGAGAAAGATGAAACAGTCTGCTTTTGTAAAGATGAACAGCCTTGTAGGCCAATAGGAGTCACTATCGAGTCTCACTCTACCTGATGGCAGTGAGTGCGGGCTGTGTCAATGAGGCAACGTCTGTAAAGCATTTTATCTCAGTGCTTGCTCCTCGGAAAGTACATAATGAAAACTATATAGGGAGGGTAAAAGGAGCCCTGGTAGTATAATGGTTAAGAGCTGGGTTGCTAACTGAAAGGTTGACAGTTTGAACCCACCCAGTGGCTCTGGTAGCATAGTGCCTAAGGCACTTGACTGCTAATCAGAAGGCTGGCGGTTGAAACCCACCAGCCACTCC
>NW_006925807.1:10311-10829 GCF_000298275.1 Orycteropus afer afer | reverse complement strand
ATCAGAAATAAAAATTGCTACACTAGCTCTTTTTTGTTTCCATTGGTTTGGTATATTCTTTTCCATCCTTTAACTCTTAATTTGTTTTCATCTTTGTGTCTAAGGTGTGTCTCTTGTAGGCAGCATATCGATGGGTCTTTTCTTATCCAGTCTGCCACTCTCTTTTTCTTGATAGGTGCATTTAGTCCATTCACATTGACTGTAATTAGTGATAGGTATGCATTGATTGGTGTCATTCTATTGTAGTTTTTTGTCGTGTCATTGGTGATTCCTTGGTCGGTGTATATTTCTGTGCTGAGTTCAGCTGGTTGGCTATTGCTTTCTCCCTTTTCTTCTTTATAGTTGATTTTGTGTTTATTAAGCACATATGTTTTCCTTCCTTCTGGAGTTGCTTAGAAGGATTGTTACTCTTCTCTGTGGTTACCTTGAAGTATATTCTTTTCTCTACATTTTTAGAACAGTGCATGCTGCAATGACATTGTTGTGTTTTCCTCTCCATTTGAGGGTCTGTACCTAGA
>NW_006925807.1:3068-9858 GCF_000298275.1 Orycteropus afer afer | reverse complement strand
AAAACACTGACAAAATCAAGGAAAACACAAGACAAAACTAGAAGAATTTTTGAGAAAGGAACGAACTGCCAAAATACATTAAAAATTAGAAACCACTAAAAGAGCAATTAGTAATCCAGAAGATTAATACTAAGGTTCTAGAAATAGATAACACATTGAAGGGCAAAGGAGTAGGATTGAAGCAATGGAAAACAGATTTAGTGAGATTGAAGACAAACCTCTCACTGCTACATTGTTAAGGGAAGAATCAGAAAAAAAGAAAAAGAATGAAAAAAATGAAGAAAGCCCAAGATTTATATGGAACACCATCAAAAGGAATAACTTCACATGATCAGAATTCTAGAACGGGAAAAAACAAAACCATAGAGAAAGTTGTCAAAGATTTGTTGGAAGTTGTTGTTGTTATGTGCCGTCGAGTCAGACCTGACTCATAGCGACCCCTCCTTGGGTTACCAAGACAGTTGTTGTTGTTGTTATGTGCCATCGAGTAGAATCCAACTCATAGCGACCCCTCCTTGGGTTACCAAGACAGTATCACTACGGAAGTAGATTGCCCAAACTTCCTTCCGAGGAGTAGCTGGTGGGTTTGAACCACCAGCCTTCTTCTGGTTAGTAGTCAAGAGCCTTAGGCTCTATGCCACCCAGGAAGATATATATTCAAGGAGGTCAATGAACCCCAAACATGATAGACTTTAAAAGGAAATCACTAAGACATATAGTAGTCAAAATTTCGAAAACCAAGACAAACAAAGAATCCTGAAAGCAGTATAAGAAAAACTTATAGTTACCCATTAAGGGTAAACAATAAGACTATGCTTTTATTTTATGGCAGAAACTATGCAGGCAAGAATACAATGGGATGACATATACAAAACCCTGAAAGAAAAAGAATTGTCAACTAAGAATTATATACCCAGCAAAAATGTCCCTCAGATATGATGATGAAATTAGGACATTTCCAGATAAATAGTAATTAAAGGAATTTGTGAAAACCAGACCAACCTTACAAGAGATGCTAAAGGGAGCCGTTTGGACACAGAACCAACAACAGCAGACAAAAAACCATGATTAACACACATGACAACATTACCCAGAAACCCACCTAGATTTAGAAGTATCTGAAGTAAAATAAATTTACAAGACTAAAAACAGGGAACAAGAGCTATCAGTTTGTAAATGCAGAGAACTAAAAAGCACAAGGAGGAAAAAAAATCTTAGTTATAGAACTTCCAAGAAGAGAGGAAGTCAAGATAATTTTTAGGTAGAATGGACTGTTTAAACTTGGAAAGAAAATAAAAACCAGTAGACAACCTCAAAAGAAAATTCATAAACCTCTCATAAAAATAAAAAAGAGGAAAGCCATAAGTATAAATCAAATACTAAAACAATAGCAGCAAAGGAAATGATAAGAAAATTCATTATCAAAAGGAGCTCCACACAGAAAATTATATGTAACAAGGAAATCTGCAATACCACAAAAGGATATAAAAATGACAGCAATAAATTCATACTTGTCAATAATTACACTAAAAGTAAATGGA
This sequence comes from Orycteropus afer afer, assembly GCF_000298275.1. Classification (NCBI taxonomy): domain Eukaryota; kingdom Metazoa; phylum Chordata; class Mammalia; order Tubulidentata; family Orycteropodidae; genus Orycteropus; species Orycteropus afer. Next base: position 8,317 of record NW_006925807.1, on the reverse strand, counting down.
TTAAGTGCACCAATCAGGAAACACAGCATTGCAGAATGGATCAGAAAACACGACCCATCAATATGTTGTGTACAAGAGACCCACCTTAGACACAAGGCAAAAACAGACTGAAAATCAAATGTTTGAAAAATATATCAAGCAAATGGCATTCAAAAAAGAGAGAGTGGCAATATTAATTTCTGATTAAATAGACTTCAAGATAATAAGTCCATGAGACAGGAAGGACATTATATAATGATAAAGTGGTCAACCAAACAAGAGGACATAGCCATAGTAAGTATCGATACACTCAATGAAAGATCCCCAAAATATGTAAATCAAACTTTAACAGAATTGGAAAGAGAAATAGGCAACTCCACAATAATAGTAGACTTTCATGCACCACTTTAAATTAAGGATAAAACAACTAGAAAGAAATTCAACAAAGACACAGAAGAACCAAATAACATAATCAAGCAATATGAACTTATAGACATAATGTAGAACTGTTTATCCAACAACAGCACAATATATATTATTTTCCACCACAAAGAAATATTCTCAAGAATAGACCATATGTGAAGCCACAAATTAATTTTAAAACATTGAAATACTGCAAAGCATCTTCTCATATAACAGTGCTATAAAATTGTTGTTGTTGCTGTTATATGCCGATAAGTCGGACCCTCCTCATAGTGACCCCTCCTTGGGTTTCTGAGGCAGTATCACTACGGAAGTAGATTGCCCCATCTTCCTTCTGAGGAGTGACTGGTGGGTTTGAACCACCAACCTTCTGGTTAGCAGTCAAGTGCCTTAGGCACTACGCTACCAGAACTCCTGCTATAAAATTAGAAACCAACAATAGATAGAGTAAAGAAAAGAAAGGAACACATGGAAACAGAATAACACTCTGTTTTAAAATGACTGGATAAAAGAAGAAACATTCCTTGAATCAAATGGGAATGAAAATAAAACATATCAAAGTCTTTGAGACACAGCAAAAGCAGTGCTCAGAGGCCAATTTATAGCAATAAATGTGCACATAGAAAAAGAAGAAAGAGTCAAAGTCAACACTTTAACCCAACATCTCCAGCAATTAGTAAAAAGTAGAAAAATAAGCCTACAGTCACCACAATAAAAAAATAATAAACATTTGAGCAGAAAGAAATGAAACATAAAACAGGAAAACAATAAAAAGAATCAACAAGACTAGAAGTTGGTTCTTTGAAATGATTAATGAAATTGACAAACCCCTGGAAAATTTAACAAAGGAAAAGATAAACATGAAAACAACATGAAGAAGAAATTAAATACGTGACATCACAACAGAACCAACCAAAAATAAAAAAGATAATATCAAGGTACTGTGAAGAATTCTTCTCCAACAAATTTGAAAACAATAGAAGAAACAGAGAGATTTCTAGATGTATACTAAACTAACATGAATTGAGGTAGAAAAATTGAACAGACCCATAACTAAAGAAGAAATTGAACAGGTCATAACAAAAATAATTACCAATGGAAAATAATCCTGGCCCATATGGATTCACTGGAGCATTCTACCACACTTTATAGTTCTGACACCAATTCTACTCAAACTGTTACAGAATATAGAAAAGGATAGAATACTACCAAATTCATTTTATGAACCAAGCACAACCCTGATACCAAAGCCAGGCAAAGATAGCACTGAAAAATAATATAGGCCAATATCCCTCATGAACATAAATGCAAATATTCACAACAAAATCCTAGCTAATAGATCCCAACTATTTATTTATTTATATTTATCTATCTATCTATGTATTTATTTATTTATACAGTAATACATTATGACCAAGTGGAATTCATCCCTGGTATGTAAGAATGGTTCAACATTAGAAAAACAATCAACATACTCCACATCATAAACAAAACTAAGGAAAAGAACTACATGAACATATCCATCGATGGAGAAAAGGCATTTGACAAAATCCAACATCCATTTCTGGTAAAAATGGTGAACAAAATAGGAATAGAAGGAAAATTCCTCAATGTATTTAAGGGCATATATATAAAACCAATAGCCAACATTATTCTCAATAGGGAGAGACTGAAATCCCCTTGTGAGTGGGTACCAGATAAGGGTGCCCATTACCACCACTTCTATTCAACATTGTATTCAAAGTCCTAGCAAAATAGGGAAATAATAGGCATCCAACTTTTCAAAGAAGCCAACTTATCTCTATTTGCAGATGATATAGAAAATCCCAAAGATTCAATAAGAAAATTACTGGAACTAATTGATAATGTCAGCAAAGTGGCAGAATACAAGATGAACATATAAAAATAGCCCAGATTCCTTTACACTAATGAAGCAAACTCTGAAAAGGAAATGAGAAAAGCAGTATCATTTACAATAACCACCCAAAGGTGAAGTAGTGAGAAATACAAACACAAAAGGCCTTTCCAAAGAAAACTACCAATCACAAATAAAAAGGATAATATCAATATACTGTGAAGAATTTTTCTCCAACAAATTTGAAAACAATAGAAGAAACAGAGAGATTTCTGTAACACTATTATAAGCAACCAAAAGAAACATACATAAATGGAAGAATATACCATGCTCATGGACAGGAAGATTTAACATTGTGAAAATGTCAACACAACCCAAAATGATCTACATATATAATGCAATCTCATCATAAACCTATTATACAGCGACAGTAGTTAAAACAGTTTCATCAGTTTCATACTGGTATGACAGACACATAAAATAATGTAACAGAATTGGAGGCCCATAAGTAAATCTACACACCTATGAACAGCTAAACTTTGACAAAGGGCTGAAACTCATTTAATGGGGGAAGAGATAGTGTCTTTAATAAATGATTCTGGAAAAACTGGAATCTACTTGCAGAAAAATGAAACAGGAACCAAATCACGAACTCTATTAAAAAAAAATATACTCAAGTTGGATCTGAATGTAAAACCTAGACCCATAAAGTTCATCAAAGAAAAAATAGTGACAAATATAGACACCATAATTCATGGCATAAATACACTCTTGAACATAACTAAATATACATGAACACCAGAAGAAAAAATAGATGACTGGAAGGAACTTCATAAAAAGTAGATACTTATATGCATCAAAAGATTTTACTTAAAGAGTAAAAGGAGAACCCACAGACTGGGAAAAAAAAATGGTAATGGCATATCTGATAAGGGGTTAATCTCTAAAGTTTATAGAAAATTTCAACATCTTCACAAAAAAAGACAAATAATCCAATTTAAAAATGGTTGCACAACACGAACAGATACTTCACCAAAGAAGAAATTCAGGCAGCTAACAAACACACGAAGAAAATGCTCAGAATCATTGGCTAGTTGTTTTTAAGTGCTGTCAAGTTGGCTCCTACTCATAGCAACCCTATGTACAACAGAATGAAACACTGCCCAATCCTGTGCCCCCCACAATCCTTGATATACCTGAGCCCATTTTTGCAGCCTGTGTGTCAATCCATTCCATCGAGAGCCTTTCCATTTTCATTGACCTTCCAGCATATCGTTCTCCAGGCATATATCCAGTCCCCTTATGATAACATGACCAAAGTAGGTGAGACAAAGTCTGGCCATTCTAGTATCGAAGGAGCATTCTGACTGTACTTCCTCCAGGACAGATCTGTTAGTTCTTCTGGAAATCCATGGTACTTTCAGTTTTCTTTGCCAAACACCACAACTCAAAAACATCAACTCTTCTTTGGTCTTCCTTATCCATTGTCCAGCTTTCACATGCATACGAGGCAATTGAAAATACCATGGCTCAGGTTAGGCACACCTTAGTCTTCAAAGAGACATCTTTGCTCTTCAGCACTTTAAAGAGATCTTTTGCAGCAGATTTGCCCATTGAAGTATGTTGTCTGATTTCTTGACTGCTGCTTCTACTGGTGTTGATTATGGAAACAAGTAATACAAAATCTTTGAAACTTCAATCTTTTCTCCATTTATCATGATGCTGCTTATTGGGCCAGTTGTGAGGATTTTCATTTTCTTTATGTTGAGGTGTAATCCATAGTGCAGACCTTTAATCTTCATCAGTAAGTGCTTCAAGTCATCTTCACTTTCAGCAAGGAAAGTTGTGTCATCTGCATATTGCAGGTTGTTAATGAGTCTTCCTCCAATCCTGATGCAGGAAAGTGGGGGAAAGAAAAGCCAAAGGGGACGACAGAGCGACAGAGCGAGCAGCAGCAGGGATCCAGGTAAGGGGAGAGACCCAAGCTCCACCACCAAGAGGCAGGGAGGTGGGGGATGCCACACTCTCCTTCATATCCATTATATCATTCGTCTTCTTAGATTATTTGCTCAGCATACAGATTGAATAAGTATGGAGAAAGGGAAGCACTCCCTTTCTGATTTTAAACCATGCAGTATCCCCTTGTTCTGTTTGAATGACAGCCTCCTTGTCTATGTACAGGTTGCTCATGAGCGCAATTAAGTTTTCTGGAATTTCCATTCTTCTCAATGTTATCCATAATTTGTTATGATCCACGCAATAGAATGCTTTTGAATAGTCAATAAAACACAAGTAAACATCTCTCTGGTATTCTTTGCTTTCAGCCAAGATCCATCTGACATCAGCAATGATATCACTCATTCCATGACCTCTACAGAATCCAGCTTGCATTTGTGGAAGTTGCATGTAAATACACTGCTACAATGATTTTTGAATTAACTTCAGCAAGATTTTATTTGTGTGTGATATTAATGATATTGTTCAATAATTTCCACATTCTGTGGGATCACCTTTCTTTGGAATGGGCACAAGTATGGATTTCTTCCGATCAGTAACCGGATAGTTACCAGCCAGGTAACTATCTTCCAAATTTCTTGGTGTAGACGAGTAAGTGCCTTCAGTGCAACATCTGTTTGTTGATACATCTCAATGGGTGTTCTGTCAAATCCTAGGGCCTTGTTTTTTTGCCAATTCCTTCAGTGCAGCTTCAACTTCTTACTTCAACACCATTGGTTCTTTCTTTCTTTTAATTGTGATTTTATTGCTCCATATAGAGGAAATTCACTTTCCATACAGCAGTTCACATACACTTTGTCTCATGACATTGACTATAATTTACCACAACGCAACAGCTCCCCCCTCCCACTTCATCCCAATAGTTACCTCTTCCCTGTGTCCATCCCTCCATGCACTCCTGCCCCCTGAACTGTCTCCCCGTGCATAAACATCCCTTCTTTCTCCCATGATTGTTCTCTCCAAGGAGTGTATCTAC
>NW_006925807.1:0-488 GCF_000298275.1 Orycteropus afer afer | reverse complement strand
TTCTTCCTTTTTGGTTTTCTAACTCCAGGTCTTTTCATATTTCTTTATAATAATTGACTTTATCTTCTTGAGCTGCTCCTTGAAGACTTCTGTTTAGCTCTTTTATCTTGTGATTTATTCCATTTGCTTTAGTGACTCTCCATTCAAGAGTAGGTTTCAGAGTTTCTTCTGACATCCATTTTGATTTTTTTCTTTTTTTTTTTCCCTGTCTTTTTATTAACCTTTTGCTTTCTTCATGGATGATATCCTTTTTTTTAACAGTTTTGTTTTTTTTTAAATTCTAATTTGGGTGAAAATTTATACAGCAAATACACTTTCCATACAGCAGTTCACATACACATTGTCTCATGACATTGACCACAATTTAGCACAATGCAACATCTCCCCTCCCACTTCCTCCCAATAATTACCTCTTCCCTGTGTCCATCTCTCCATGCACTCCTACCCCTGAGCTGTCTCCCTGTGCCTGAGCAGCCCTTCTTTCTCTC
>NW_006925806.1:7577-8131 GCF_000298275.1 Orycteropus afer afer | reverse complement strand
TAAGCTCATTTTACTTTGGATATGTCCATAGCTGTGGTTTCTGGGTTATGTCATCTTGTGTATTAATGGTTGGTTGTTATTTGCTGTTTTTGGTTTGCTCTTCAAAGGACTCCCTTTAGCATCTCTTGTAAAGTTGGTCTGGTTTTAACAAACTCCTTTAGTTTCAGCCTATCTGGAAATCTCCTAATTTCACCATCATATTTGAGGGACAATTTTGCCTGGTATATAATTCTTGGTTGAAAAATTTTCTTTTTCAGGGTTTTATATATACCATCCTATTGCCTTCTCATTTGCATGGTTTCTGCTGAGAAAACAGAGCTTATTCTTAGTGGCTGTCCTTTGTAAGTAACTTTTTGTTTTTCCTGTGTTGTTTCCAGGATTCTGTCTTTGTCCTTGGCTTTGATGAGTTTGATAATGATGGGTCTTGGTGATTTTCTTTTGGGGTCTATCCTGTTTGGGATTCATTGGACTTCCTGAATGGATATATTCTCATCTTACATCATATCAGGAAAGTTCTCCTCCAGCAAATCTTGGACAATTTTCTCAGTGGTTTT
>NW_006925806.1:2432-2903 GCF_000298275.1 Orycteropus afer afer | reverse complement strand
TCCGCCAGCCTTCTGGTGAGCAGTCAAGTGCCTTAGGCACTATGCTACCAGAGCTCCCAAGAAGAATAGAGGTTCCAATTAATATCAGATAATATTTAGTGTATAAAGAAAATTTTTGTCTCTTTATCATTTTATTTTATTTTTTAAATAATGGATGAGAAAATTCAAGGCTGGTTTAAATTAATTTTATTATCAGAGAGAAAATAATGGCAAGTCACAGAGACACTGGCCTTTCAAACTAATTCAATCTTTGAAAACTTTAGTAGGCTTTTAAAATTTACATATTTAAAATAAATTACACTAAAACCACTTTAAAATTTTTGTATTCTAAAGTACTCTTGTTGACTCAATATTAAGTAGAAATCCCCATCTATGCACTGTGTACCAGGGATTTTTATATCAGTGTGACAGAACCAGATTTGCATTTGTGTCTTGATATATGACTATTAGCATCATTCTATTCGTTTTATG
>NW_006925806.1:0-1142 GCF_000298275.1 Orycteropus afer afer | reverse complement strand
TTTTTTTTTTTTTTTTTTAATCAGAAGAAATGAGAAGCCCTTGGCTGGAGAAATAATATTTCCCATTTTTCAAAACTTTTATTAGAGTCTTGTTGAAGACTACATCAGAATTAAAATTTGCTTAATTACCACTCAAATATGTTAGAAATTTCTATCTTTGTTTAGGTCCATGTTCTGTATGTTGTTAATATGTACGGGCAAAAAGCTCTGGTGGGTGCAGTGGTTAAAGTACTTGGCTGCGAACCAAAAGTTCAACAGTTTTAACCCACTAGCTACTTACTGCACAGGAGAAAGATGTGGCAGTTTGCTTCTGTAAAGATTTACAGCTTTGGAAACTCTATGAGACGGTTCTACTCTGTCCTACAGGGCCACTATGGGTCAAAATTGACTCTACAGCAGTGGAGGTGTTTTGGTTTGGTTTATGGCAACTAAAATTTTTTGACATCAAGTTTGTGGAGTAAACTTCTCCGTAGAAAAATGAAGATTCAGTTGAATCTATGAATTCTAGGGTGGTAAGTGGTGGTAAAGGACTTTTGAAGGTATTTTCCATTATCTTTATACCTAGTCTAGCATTCATTCCTAGGTTTAAATGAATCTTTTTTATTTTTGGAGTATGGGTATGTATGGGTTAACGTCCATGATACGTTCTGTGAAAAAGGACATTAAGTGATTTGGACATTGTGGAAACACTGTATTAAAACCTTATGGGAGACCACTTCAAATTATCCTTGTTGTTGCTGCTACTGCTACTGGAGATGCCGGTGGGGTTGGAGGAACAAGTGGCAGTAGCAGTGGTGACTGAGAGGGCAGCATGGAGACATGGGTTCAGCCCCATCAGCTGCTCTGCCTGACTGAGCAGTAGGAGCAGCCCAGTGCCACACCTCCTGCTGCTGTTGTCCGCCCGCCTTCTGAGCAAAGCCTGAGAGCTGGCACCCAGACTATGTCTTCTACCTCATCTGCCTGTATCACACCCATAGTCCAGTGGTGCAAGAGTCTGGGTTTGGGGTCTTTAAAACCCTTGTTGTTGTTGTTATGTGCCCTCGAGTCAAACCCAACTCATAGCGACCCCTCCTTGGGTTTCCGAGGCAGTATCACTATGGAAGTAGGATTGCCCAACCTTCCTTCCGAGGAGTGGCTGGTGG
>NW_006925805.1:10187-10906 GCF_000298275.1 Orycteropus afer afer | reverse complement strand
GGCACATAACAATAACAACAACAACATCTATATTAAAACCTTCTGAAACTAACAATACAGTCAACCTCTGAGATAAATTGAGAAAAAAAGAAAAAAATCACCAAAATAGAAAAATGTTGTTGTTGATGTTGTTATGTGCCCTCAAATCAGACCCAACTCATAGCGATCCTTCCTTGGGTTTCTGAGGCAGTATGACTATAATTCTAATGGGAATTAGATTGCCCAGCCTTCCTTCTGAGGAGCGGCAGGTGGGCTTGAACCGCCAGTCTTCTGGTTAGAGTTCAGAAAAATGTTAGGAATGAAAAAGGACTGTATTAAATGCTTTCTTAATAAAAGGTAATGTCAAAAACACATGCCAATGAAATAGAAGATGGATGAAATAGATTTCATGAGAAAATATAAGTTAGCAAAATTATCTTGCAAGAAAATGGAAAATTTGAATAGAGCTATGACTATAATATAAATTGAATTAGTTGTCAAAATACCAGATGGCTAGCTCACAGTGAATTCTTAACAATCAGAGAGTAGATAATTCCAGAAACTTTTCCAAAGTGAATTCAGAAGACATTCTTATACAAGACATAAGACCCCAAAACTGAAAGATTTTACTTCATGACAAATGAAAGCATCCATATGAGATAAACAATATTGAAACCATAAACAATATTAAAAACTAATCTACAAACTAGAAGAAGATCACCAAAAAACCAAACTCACTG
>NW_006925805.1:8114-9172 GCF_000298275.1 Orycteropus afer afer | reverse complement strand
TGGCCCTGACTCAGAACGACCCCTCCTTGGGTTTCTGAGGCAGTATCACTATGGAAGTAGATTGCCCAACCTTCCTTCTGAGGAGTTGCTGGTGGGTTTGAACTGCCAGCCTTCTGGTTAGCAGTTAAGTGCCTTAGGCACTATGCTACCAGAGCTCCTATCTATTTTTCTCTTTAGTTCTAAATTTTCTACTTTTATTTCTTTGCATTAATCTGTCATTTTGTCTTGAACTCTTATTCTATTGAATCTAGTTGCCTAAATATTGTAGCAAGAAGAGCTCTCATGTAATTGTTCTTTTGCTCCATAAATTTTGCTTAACTTCAAACTGTAGTTATTTTTTCTATCACCATTTTGTTTACTCAATATGTTTATATAATTACTGTGGCTTTTTGTTGCTATCACACTTGCTTAATTTGTGATTTCTTGTCACACAATACTTACTATATTTTATTATAGATGATTTTTTTTCTGACACACTTCTTTTTATATTGTAAATGTGGTAGCCTGAATAATGATCTCCACAAAGATTTCTATGTCCTAATGCTCTGAACCTATGGATATGTATACTTACCAGGCAAAAAAATGACTGTGCAGATGTGATTAAATTGAGAAGCTTGAGACGAGAAAACTATACTGGATTATCCATGGGAGCCCAAGATTATCACAAGAGTCCTTATGAGAAGGAAGAAGGACAGTGAGAGCCAGAGAGATAATGATGTAAGCAAATGGGATGATATCTTTTTAATATGAAGCAAGGGTCCACGAAGCAAGGAATACAGGCTCACTCTAGAGGCTGGAAAAGACAAGTAAATGGAGTCTCCTCTAAAGGCTCCAGAAAGAATTAATCTGGCTCATACCTTGATTTTAGCCTATAGAATCCATTTTGGACTTCTGTCCTCCAGAACTTTAAGAAGTCTGTGGTAATTTGTTAAAGTAGTAAAGTTAGTGTAGCAGTCAAGTTAGTATATTCTGACTCTCTAGTCAGAGATCTGTAGAACAATCCTTTCCCTGAGACTTGAATGTAATCTGAAACATGTCACACTTTGGGAGGGTTTTTT
>NW_006925805.1:4000-4724 GCF_000298275.1 Orycteropus afer afer | reverse complement strand
ATGGGGAACATGGTAAGACCAGTGAATTCCATGAGCATAAGCCCATTGCCACACTTCATGTGCTGTGAAATGAGTCCCTTGATCCAAAGCAATGCAGTGTGAGATACCATGACAGTGGATAAAGCATTCTATAAGTCCATGGATGGTAGTTTTAGCAGAAGCATTGCATGCAGGGAAGGCAAATCCATATCCAGATAAATAGGTCACAGCAACACACCCAAATGAGGGATATATTGCCTCAAAATCCAAAGAGACTCACCAGACATTGTGCCTCCTTTTAAATTGTGGGGGGAGCCAGATACAATAACTTATCCTTCACTTTAGTAGGAATACCTCGACATGCCCCACACCATTCGACCCCTAGAAATTTCACTGAGGTGGAAGGTGCCTGAATTTTTTGGGCTAATTTCCCAACCTCTAGCACTCATATGTCTCACCAATAAGTTTAAAGACATTGATACTTCTTTACTAGGTCCAATCAGCATGATGTCATTAATATAATAGACCATTGTGCTGTCTTGTGGACGGGAAAGGTTATCAAGAGCCCTACAGACTAAATTTTGACATAGAGCTGAGAAGTTGATATATCTCTGAAGAAGGACTGTACAAGTATATTGTTGGCCTTGCCTGCTGAAGGCAAACTGCTTCTGATGGTCTTTTGAAATTGGTATCAAGAAAAAGGCATTGGCCAGATCAATAGCTGCATACCAAGTACCAGGAGATG
>NW_006925805.1:1618-3160 GCF_000298275.1 Orycteropus afer afer | reverse complement strand
CTGTTCACATGATCTAGAATTCTGTTTATACAGATCAAGTAAATATTTAGTAGGCTTGACATGTATTTCACTACTAGGAACACCATGAGCAAGTAGCCAATGCCATAATTCCACATGAGTCAGACTATTCTGATTAGAGTTCCAATTCTGCTGTCCATTATAGTGACCACACCCACCTTGCCTTTGTCAATTAACTGCTACCACTTGGCCCCTACTACCACAGGGTCCAATCAGCCCCATTGTAATTAAGTGTTTTAGTTCAATTAAGGCAGTTCCCACTGTCAAACCAGGTTTACATAAAATAGCAATTACAGCAGTTTTCAAGGATGCTGGAGCTTTCTTCACAAATGTATTCCTCACAGTACTGGTGAAAGGCATGTCTTCTGGACTCTCCATTTCTGGCTCTAGGGGTCTAAACTGATAAATCCATTCTAACAGGCCAATTTCCCTAACCCTCTGAATACCTTCTTCTACATTATATCAAGGCAGGTCTGGTACTTCAACTTGACTTAAGGTAGGCCACCACATAGTCCATGCCTTAGTAAGCCAACCAAATAAACTAGTAGATCCTTTCCTAACCTCTCAAGCTGAGACATTGAATGGAGAATCCATACTTAGTGGGCCTAAATCAATAAACTCAGACTGACCCAATCTTACATTCCTTGCACCATTATCCCACACCCTCAGTAGCCATTCCCATACATATTCTCCAGGTTTCTGTACATGTTAGAAAAATCAAGTAGGTCTTTTCAGGTATAGTGTATCACCTCTTTGGTCACACTTTCTATTTCACCTTTTGGGGTTTGCTTTGACTTGACTTTAGTTATGGGTCTTGCAGCAACAATGGGTGCTTGAGGCAGTTCCTGAGAGCAATCAGGAATGTCTTCCATGGCCTCTGCCTCAAACAATGACCCAGCAGGAATGGTTTGACTAGTCCCATTAAACTGAGGGGGAGGGGTAATGATTTTACAGTAATCTGTTCAGATGGGAGGGAGTCAACAGAACTTACAGGCTCCATATCCTGATCTTCCTGATTATCTGTCCATATGTCCCTATTCCAGGTTTCAGGATCCATTTTTTTTCCAATCAATGCTTTCATTTTAACATCAGAACCGTTCTGGATTGGCAATTTAATTGGCATTGTAATTCAGCAACCCTTACAATAAAACTCTGTGTTTGGTTTTTGGCAATATCAGCTCTGTTACTAGAAGAAATAAGTCTTTCTTTCAGAGCACAACTAAAAACATTGAGGTCTTTTTATGTGGTGCTTAATCTGTGTGTCAGCAACCCTGAACTCATCTCGCTCTTTTACCAGTTTATCTAGTGTAAGTAGGACCAACCAACCAGATTCTTTATACTCCTCATTCTGACAAAATTGCAGAAAAATATCAAATTTCCGATCACCCAGAGCATCACTTCTCACAAGTACTTGATCTATTGGTGGTGCTATTTCATATATTAATTTTGCCACCTCACACCACGGATTAGCAGGGCCCTCTTTACTAGCAGACACAGGGTCACTAGTGTCATTAAGATTAATCA
>NW_006925805.1:0-1263 GCF_000298275.1 Orycteropus afer afer | reverse complement strand
AGAGAGAGAGAGAGAGAGAGAGAGAGAGAGAGAGATTTATCTTAGGAAAATGGCTCACAAACATATAGAAGCCGGCAAGTCCAAAGTTCCTGGATCAAATGTCAAGCTGGAGGCTTTTCGTGGCTCCTGCAACCACAGGGACCGACAAGCTCAAAGCTGGCAGGCAGTACACCGACTGTTGACTCCAACGAATGACGAATCCAAAATCTCCAGGCTGAACGGTGCACTGCTCACTCACAGACAGTTGTAGGCAGCACAATGGAATCCCTATCCACAGAAGAATGTCTCTCTTCCCAGGATGTCCCTGGATATCTTGGAAGCAGGCCACAACCCTAGGGAAACTCCCCTTCAACAGATTGGCCACTCAGAACACAGTCGTCCGATCCCATCATGGGAATGACCACACAGAACTAGGGCCCAGGCAAGTTGACACACAGCTCCAACCATCACAGTTGCTGTCTAGTCATGTCCTACTCATAGCAACCTTATGCACAGCAGAGCAAAACACTGCCTGATCCTGCACCAGCTCCATGATCCTTGCTAAACTTGAGCCCATCATTGCCACTACCATGTCAATCCATGTAGTTGAGGACATTCCCCTCTTTTGTTGACCCTCCACCTTACCAAACATGACATCCCTCTCTAGGGAATGGTCTTTTCTGACAATGTGACCAAAGTAGGTGAGATGAAGTCTAGCCATTCTCACTTCCAAGGAGCATTCTGGCTGCACTTCTTCCAGGACATATTTGTTAGTTCTTTTAGCAATCCATGGAACCTCTGGCATTTTTCACCAGCGCCACAACTTAAAAGCATCAATTCTTCTTTGGTCTTCCTGATTTACTGTCCAGCTCTCACATGCATACAAGGCGATTGAAAATATCATGGCTTCTTTCAGGTGCACCTTCATCTTCAAAGAGACACATTGCTCCTTAGCACTTGAAAGAGTTCCCTTGCAGCCAACTTTCCCAGTACTATACGTCATCTAATGTCTTGAATGCTGATTCCATTGGCATTGATTGTAGAACCAAGCGATGTGATGAGTTTGACAAATTCAATTTTTTTCTCCATTTATTGTGATGCTGCTTATAGTTCCATTTGTGAGGATTTTTGTTTTCTTTATATTGAGACTTAATTCATACTGCACACTGTATTCTTCAATCATCATCAGTAAGTGCCTCAAGTTATCATCACTTTCAGCAAGCGAAGTTATGTTGTCAGCATATCTTTGGTTGTTAATGATTCTTCCTCCAATCTTTTTTTTTT
>NW_006925804.1:7473-8921 GCF_000298275.1 Orycteropus afer afer | reverse complement strand
GAGTAGTAAACCAGATGAGTCTTGTTTATCTGGGCTGAGGACAGAGCTTGTCCTACCAGAGTGACCTGGGCTCTCCCTTCTTAGCTTTGATGAGCCCTTGTGGCCCTGATACTTCTGTACTGACCATCTTCCTCTCTTCTGCCATCCACCTCTGGGGTCTGTGGTGTTAGGTGACCCAGCCCTAGATACCTAGTACATGAGTCTTTGAGGCATCTGTTCTGCGGCCTCTGCCTTAGGCTGGAGATGTCTCTCCCTAAGTGCTGTTAGCAGAGAGCAAGCAAACCCACCATGGTTCCACTTCTTGGTGGGCTCATAGCTGAACTTCCTGCATAGTAATTATGGAGTCCCTGTATAGCTACTAACACAAAAGGTTGGAGTCCACTAGAGGATCACCAGAAGACTTTTCTGTTCCCAAAAGTTAGCCACTGCAAACCCTCTAGAGCACAATTATAAGCATACCTTGTTTATAGCACTTTGCCTTATTGTGCTTCCAAATGGAAGGTTTGTGGCAACACTACATCAAGTAAGTCTGCTGGAGCCATGTGAGCCATGTGCTCACTTTATGCCTCTGTGTCACATTTTCGTAATTCTCACAGTATTTCAAACTTCTTCATAATTATGATAATTTCATAATTAACAGACTACAATAAACATAACTTTCATATGCACTGGGAAACAAAAACATTCAGGGGACTTGCTTTATTGTGTTACTTGCTTCATTATGGAGATCTAGAACTGAACCTGCAATATCTCCAACGTATGCCTATATACGTTAACACACAAGGGGGTCACACGACTTGGGGTGGACTCATCTGGACCTGGTTAACTGGTTATAATAACTACAACAAATAGTAGGCCAATACCTACTCTTTGATAAAAGCAAATAACTTTTTTTTAAATTGTGCTTTGGGTGCAACTTTACAAAGCAGATTTGTTTTACATTCAACAGTTCATGCACATTTGATTTCATGGCCCTGATTATCATCCCCAACTGTAAAAACTCTCCTCCCTTTTCCTTCCTTTGACTGCCCCCTACCTGTGCCTTCTTATTTATGCATTCCTGTCTGTCCAGCTTTCCTTCTGTGTGAACACTGCCCTTCTGATGTCTCATGGCTGATTGATCTAAAGGGTCCATCTCGCTAGAATAGGTGGATGCATCACTCTGGGGTAGGTATTCTGCATGTAGATCTTTCTACTGTTTGGCTAAGAGCCAATCCATAGAAGGGTAACCTGGAGTCATAGTCTCAGGGGTTCCAACAGTCTCTATCTAACCAGTAATTTTTTTATTATTTTTATAATTTTAATTTAGTTTTTTTAAATTGTGATTTGGGTGAAGATTTACAGAGCAAATTCACTTTCCATACAGCAGTTCACATATACTTTCTCTCATGTCATTGATGACAGTTTACCACAATGCAACAGCTCCCCTCCCACTTCCTCCCCATAGT
>NW_006925804.1:6249-6956 GCF_000298275.1 Orycteropus afer afer | reverse complement strand
ATCAAGGATCTCCTACATAGATCCCCTTCCAAGTGGATGACAGTGGTAGCCAGGCACCATCTAGTTCTTCTGGTATCATTGTTGTATAGGCTGCAGCTAGGACTAATTGATTCCAGGAATTTTGGTTTTCTTCATTCTTCTTTGCTCTGAATGAGGAGAGACCCATCGTTGCATCTAGATGGCAGTTTGCTAGCTTTTAAGATCCTAGTCGCTATTTGCCAAAGTAGGAAGTGGAACAATGTTTTGTGTAGTATGCTATGCCTATTGAGCTTGATGTCCCCTGCGACTATGGCCCCAAGCCCACAGGTTCAATTGCTCAGTCCCTCTGGGTAGCTGGCTGTGACCAAGCAGTGATCACAACCTTGCCCCTTGTCAGCTCTACTATACACCTGGGGATTTTGATAATTCACGTAAACTTATAGCACCATTGTCTGCCAACCCTATATATGTTCTTGGATACACTCCCCATTTCATTGACATATCTAATCGTTTAGCCTGTCCATCCATCTATCCACCCATATATCCATGTTTGCCTTCACTGACAGTGCAGTACTCTTTGTGCACAAGGGTTCATATTTGTTGTCTGTACCTCCCATGTACCTCTCTATGTCTTTGTCATCTTCAGTGGTGCCATATTGGTCACTCACATTTGGTACATTGCCCTTCTCTTCACCAAAATCAATACTTATCTCTATCTATCTAACAGC
>NW_006925804.1:0-4719 GCF_000298275.1 Orycteropus afer afer | reverse complement strand
TTCATGCAAATTCTTCTGCTAGTTGGGGTTTAGTCCACTTCTATATCCTTCCCTTCAAGGCTCAGGAGTCCAGGATTATCTTCTGTGTCTGTGTTTATTTTTTTCCCTTTTCTTTGTTGAAGAGGGTCTGTGCAGTCTTTCTGCCTAGTCCGCCATCTTGCTGGAACTCTCCCCCCGACCAGTAATTTTTGTGTTGTTGAATTTTGTTCTACATTTTTCCTCCCACTCTGTCCAGTATCTCTAGGTTTGATCCCTTTCCAATCAGTTTTCATTGGTAACTGGGTACTATCCACTTCTTCCGCTCTCAGGGTCATGAAGGCTGAGGTCCTTGTAGTCTATCATATCTTTGCACTAATTATTTCTAGATGACTTTGATTTTCTTCACTCTTTGCTCCAGTCGAGAGGATCATCTTAGATAGCCGCACAAAAGAAAAGCAAATAACTTTTGATGTGTAAGACTGACCATCCTGATAACAATCTCTCCGACTTTTATGTTCGTAGTCATGAGTAGTATTTAAAATAATACTGCTTTTAAATATATGAACTGAGCCCCAAGAGCCTCTTTAGTTTTCAAATTAGAATTACTGTCTAGTGTATCATTAGAATTAAGTATTTTGTTTTGTCACCTTGTTTGATAGGTGGTGGTATAAATATGATACACATGGCAAGTCTCAGCTAAGTAGTACCCTGAACATTTCATCGCCAACAGTTTTCTGTATCAACAAAAGCTTATTTTCTCTTTTGCTCATTACCGATTTAATGGTCTGCTTATGGTTTCACCTGTTAAATTGCCGCAAGCTACTATTCTGTGCAAAAGAAAAACAAAATATACTTTATCTTTTATCCTAATGTTAAGCGCTCAATGCATTCCATGCACACCTATTTGATGAGTGATCTGGCAATTGTTGGAACATATTCAGGGCAAAGAAAATCCCATATCGCAGCTTGCTGCTCCCTCCACACCAGTGATGCTAGTGCTGGATAGTGTGGCTGCACCTTCTCTTGTACCATGAGCTTCTCAGAAGGAAGCCAGTATGGCATTGTGGGCAGTACTCTTAATTAACTGTCACTGAGTCAGCCCCAACTCATGGCAAACCCATGGACAATGGAACGAAGCACTGCCCAGTTCTATATCATCCCTATGATTGGTTGCCGAAAGGACCATTGTGATCCATAGGGTTTTCACTAGCTGATTTTTGGAAGTAGAATCCCCAGGCCTTTCTTCCTAATTTGTCTTAGTCTAGAAACTCTGCTGAAGCCTGCAGCTTTGTGTAAGGGTCATCCATGCTGCCAATGTTTGACATATGTCCCACAGAGAAAGAAGGAAGCCTCATATTACTAGTACCATGGCCCCTGGGTATTGTGAGCAGCCATCTTGGCCCCATATGAGGAGCCTGCCTTAAAAGTGAACAGAGGGTGATAGGTGGCAGAGGGAAGGGATCATGTAAAGCAAGTGTGGTCAGATGTCTGTGGTAGACTTGAGGTGGGGGGATGCAGTTGTTCACTCTGCATTCCTTTTAGCTCTGCTGAAAGCCGGGAAGTAGCTTCAGAGCAAAGGGCTCAGACTTTGACCACCAGGTTACATCTAGTGAAGGCACATATCCTGCAACATAAGATAAGCATTTTTCTTTTTCTTCTTCTTATTTTTTAATCTGTGTTTCAGGAGAATTGCTTAGACTGCTGAAACTACTGTAGAGACATGAGATTAGAGGTTGATTTTTTTTTTTTTTAAATTGTGATTTGGGTGAAAGTTTACAGAACAAATTCATTTTCCATAAAGCAGTTCATACACATTTTCTCTCATGACATTGACTGCAATTCCCCACAGTTTTACAGCTCTCTTCCCACTCCTCCTGTAGTTAGTTGCCTCTTCCTGTGTCCTTCTCTCCCATACACTCTCACCCTGGAGGTTGATATTTTTATTAATATTTAAAATTTAATTGTGTAAGTAATGCATGCTTAAAAAAATTAAGCACAGAACACAGTCTAATAAATAATTAAGTTTTCAGTTTTGTTACACCATCCAATCCCACTCTTCTTCATAAAGTAAACCACTGTAAATGGTTGTAGTTTTATTTCCCAAGAACTTTTAAAAATGTATCTAAATAAAAACATGCATATATACAGAGAGTTTCTTAAAATGTATTTATATGCCCTATAATAACATATAGGAGCTCTGGTAGTGTAGTGCCTAAGGCACTTGACTGCTAACCAGAGGGCTGGCGGTTCAAACCCACCAGCCACTCCTCGGAAGGAAGATGGGGCAATCTACTTTTGTAGTGATACTGCCTCAGAAACCCAAGGAGGGGTTGCTATGAGTTGGGTCCAACTCCACGGCGTGTAACAACAACAACAACAACAACATGATAGCATATATAGTGCAACTTGATTTTTTTCTTTTAATTTAATATCGCTTAGGAGCCTTTTAGTCCACACAGACCTACCTCATTTTTTGTGTGTGCCTGTTATAAGGAATGTCTTTGTGATAGTTTCAGAGCACAGTCATATAGAACCAGAGCAGGCTTTCATGGCACAGAAAGCCTCCCAGGGCTGACTCAGTCACCCTGTGTCAAGGGGGTGGAGTTGGAGGCTACCTGGCTGGGTGATGTGGCAGTGCTGTTTTGGAGAAGAGCACAGATGAGTTCTTGGCCAGCATTGATTCTGAATGAGCCCATCCTGCCAAGGGCCACCCTGGGGAAAGTGAGCTTTGCCTTCTTTCTTGTTATGGTGCTGGGTTTTCTCTGTCTGTGTCTTGAGTTTGTGCTCTTGATATATTTGTGAAGGGTTCTGGGCAGCTTCAAACAGCCCCAATTCCTTTTTCACCTACGACTGGCTACTACTTGACAAGTTTACCTGTGCTTCTCCTTTCAGAACACACTTAAAGGGTTGTGTGGACACAGTCACTCAACTTTACTGGTGAGGTGGCCAGTTCTCACTCCAAGGAAGCCTGTTCATCCTACAGCTCAGTGAGGAGTGGGCTGTGACTGCCCGGACTGGGCTTGACCTGCCTCCAAGCTCCTTTATGCATCTGTGCTTTTCTTCATCTGTTGTTAGGTGTCACTGATTTGGCTCCGACTCATACCAACCCCATATATAACAGAATGAAACACTGCCAGTCTTGCACCATCTTCTCAATCTTTGCTATACTTGAGCCCATCATTGCAGCTATCTTTTTGAGGGTCTTCCTTTTTTTTTGCTGACGCTTTACTTTACCAAGCATGATGAGGAATGACTTTAGCTCCTTGCATTGGAGCACTGAAATGTGTCGGCAGGTTGATTTAGCTTTATATTAAAGGAGGAATCTAGTTGAAGCAGATAAACTGCTGGTAATAGTAGCAACTGAGAAAAGTATCATCTAGTAATCTGTGACATGCTTGGCAGTTCCAGTCTACCCAGAGGTACCTTGGAAGAAAGCCCTCTCTCCTTAAAAAATTATGAGTGAATGGTGAATTTTTGTCATCTGCTTTTCCTGAATGTAATAAAATAATTATGTTGCTCTTCTCCTTTTATCTGTTATTGTCAATAGTTAGACTTACTTATTTTCCACATTAAACTATTTCCGTCCCTGGGGTAAACCAAAGTTGATTGTGATGTTTTGTATTTGTTTTTGTAAATACATGGCTGAAATCAGTTTGCTGTATCTTTATTGTGGGTATCCCATCTGTGCTCACAGATGATATGGGCCTATTAAATAATGGGCATTTTTGCCTCATTCCTTGTTTGCTGAATACCTCTATGGTTTTCCATTATGTGAAATGCTGAGATATTACCACCTTTGGGGAAGAGAATGTGTGACTTCCCAAATCAAAGCCACTGCCTTCGAGTTAATTCTAACTCACAGTCCCCTATAGGACAGAGTAGAACTGTCCCATAGGATTTTTAATGCTTAATCTTTATGGAAGCAGACTGCCACATCTTCTGCGGAATGGCTTTTGGATTCAAACCACTGACCTTTTGGTTAACAGCCAAGTGCTTTAACCACTGTGTTACTAGGGTTCCTTAAGTGAGTATATATAATATTTTAAATTGGCTCCTGTTTTGCTGTTTGTTTTTTTTTTTTAATCAAGAAGTGGGGTTGATTTTTGTTGAACTGTCTGCCTGGCATTCTCATGAAAGAAATATATTTTGTTAATAGAATTCCTGGTATAAAATCATCTTTGCATGTGTGGAACAAACCCCTTTGGTCATGAAATATTACTATTTATCAATGTGCTGTTGATTCTGTTTGCTAGTATTGTATTGGAAACTATTTTCATAAGTAAAGAGCAGTGGTTCTCAGAATATGGTCTCTTTATATTTAAAAAAATTTTGAGGTCCCCAAAGAGTTTTTGTTTTGGTAGGTTATGTCTGTGGATTGGTGGTAGTCACCTAGTGGTGATTTTGCCCCACAAACACATTAGCAATGTGTGGAGATGTTTTGATTGATACAACTTGGGTGGGAGTGGAGGCCAGGGATGCTGCTAAATATCCTATAGTACACAGGGCAACTCCCACAACACAGAATGCTCTGATCCAAATGTTGGTTGTGCTGAGTTGAGACCTGCTGCTATTGATATGTACTATATTAGAAAGTAGCACTGAGAAAATTTTAAAAATTGTTTTAAAATAGCAGTGATAAACTTCATTATATATTAACATAAGTTGTTGTTGTTGTTGTTAAGTGCCGTCGAGTCGTTTCCGACTCATAGCGACCCCATGCACAGCAGAACGAAACACTGC
>NW_006925803.1:10634-11290 GCF_000298275.1 Orycteropus afer afer | reverse complement strand
CTCTTCCAGCCTGCTACTCTGTGCTACGCCCGTGCTTACCTTGCTCCCGGAGACCCGGTCCCTCTCGGGAGGGTAACAAGGGAAAGTGTTCAGTATTAGGGTGCTAATAGCATGTCTTAAACCCAGCTATTTCTGCAGCTGCATAACTGCATAATGGATTTTCATTAGGGTTATATAATTTTCTTGTTGTTGTTGTTGTTAAATGCCATTGAGTCATTTCCAACTCATAGCGACCCCATGCACAGCAGAAAAAAACACCACCCAATCCCATGCCAGCTCCAGGATCCTTGCTATACTTGAGCCCATTGTTACAGCCACCGTGTCAATCCACCTCCTCAAAGGTCTTCCTCTCCTTCGTCGACCCTCCACCTTACCAAGCATGACATTCTTCTCCAGGGAATGGTCCCCTCTGACATCATGATCAAAGTAGGTGAGACGAAGTTTGGCCATCCTCGCTTCCAAGGAGCATCTTGGCTGCACTTCCTCCAAGACAAATCTGTTAGTTCTTTTGGCAGTCCATGATACCTTCAGCATTCTTCTCCAGCACCATAACTCAAAAATATCAACTCTTCTTCAGTCTTCCTTATTCATTGTCCAGCTCTCACATGCATACGAGGTGATTGGAAATATCATGGCTTATGTCAGGCACACCTTAG
>NW_006925803.1:5292-8513 GCF_000298275.1 Orycteropus afer afer | reverse complement strand
CATATGGATATTATCCTATCACTGACAGCATTGTACTTCAGGACAGATCTTGAAACATCCTTTGTGATGATGAATACCACGCCATTCCTCTTCAAACTGTCATTCCCGGCACAGTAGATCATATGGTTGTCTGATTCAAAATGGCCAAAACCAGTCCATTTCAGCTCACTAATGCCAAGGATATCAATCTTTATGTGTTCCACTTCATTTTGACAACCTCCAGTTTTCCTAGATTCATACTTCGTACATTCCATGCTCCGATCATTAATGGATGTTTGCCACTGTTTCTACTTAATTTGAGTGGTGCCACGTCAGCAAATGGAGGTCTCGAAAACTTTACCTTATCCATATGAGTAAGGTTGATTTTACTCTGATAATGCAGCTCTTTCCCAGTCCTAGTCTGAGAGCTTTCTAAGCGAATTGACTCATCTTCCTTCTCTGTATTGGACAATGTTTCTGGACTATTCATAAGTTTGCACAGTAATGTATCAGACACTGTTTCTCTGCTATTCATAAGGTTTTTCCTGGCCAATTCTTTGACAAGTTGATGGCTTCCTCCTTCTTCCTAGTGTGTCTCAGTCTGCAAGCCAGGCTGATATCTATGCAACAGGTGTACCACACTGGGTTTGAAACACCAGTGGCACAGCCTCAAGACTCACAGCAACACATCACCACAGTAGGACAAACTGACAGACAAGTTTGTCTCCCTTAGCTGTTGGAAACCCCTCCAACCACCCTTACCTGGATCTCTGTTGCTAACTCCTCAATCTGTTCCAGTCCCCTTTGCTTTTTCTGTATTCTCCTTGCTTCCGGCCTTGCTGCTTGTAGGAAGTTGCCTGGGTTCCCTCTCCTCACATGGCTCCCTGCAGTTGACTGCTCTATCTGTTCCTATCCCCTAATTTTCTAAGGTTTCTCATAATTAACTGCCTTATGAGCCATTTTTCTTAGGTCAGCAATGAGGCAAGCAAGCATATGGCCACAGTATTGGCTCCCCAGGGAATCTATCAGATAGTCCCAATTTGGGTCAACTTGAGGTGTGGTTACAGACCTTAAGGGATGAGCTGCATCTTGTCTGTGGAGTCTGTCTGCCTGAACCTGAGCTGCCAGCCAGATGTGCTCCTTTTCCTCTGGGATGAGGGAAGAAGTTAAAATGACATAAATACTATGTCATGTGAGAGTATAAGACTGGCTGATATATTAAAATTCTTTGGTATACGTAATGAGGTCAGTTGAAAAGGAGCCAAGGTGTTTTTTCAGTTTGAGATAGGTCAGATATAGAGAAAAGAACATGAACCCAGATAATGCTGTCAGGTTTGGCTACTTTCCAAAGGGGAAGGAGAGGGGTTGTGTGCTGAGTGACCCGAAAATGAGTGTGGGGAAGGGAAAAGGAGGCAAAAGGAGTGGGGTCTGGAGGAGAAGCAGGAGGGTCATAAGGAATGGGACCCACTGAGGGAGGTGATGGAAAGGGATTGGCTGGATGGAAGGAGGGTTCAGGGTCAGGGGCAGAGCTGATGGGGGCTGGTTTAGAATGGAGGGGGAGAATCCGCTATGTAGAGCAAGAATGACAGAGAGAAGGACCATTGCAGAGTGGGAAGAAGGCCTGGACATAAGGAATTTTGAACCATTTTCCACTACGTGGACAAAAACTATCTAAGTCCTGAAAGATTAAAATTGAATATGTTATTTTTTGGACACTGGCAGTATTATTCCCCATACTGGGTAAGTGACAATCTGAGTTCTGGAGATGTTAAGACCAAAGGAAAGATGTCCCTGTCATTTGCCTTAACACCGGAGGAGAGCGTAGAAGCAAACTTCTGTTCAAGCATCCCTGAGACAGAGTAGGTTCAGGGAGCAGAATCCCAGAGGCAGAAGCCAGAGGATTTCTGGCCTAGCACCTGGTCTGACAGTGAACGGCAAATCAGAAATCCGCAAAGGAAAACAACTCACTAAGGAGAAATCACCCAGTGGTGGATGTGTAGTCTGTAGTGGAAAAGGATTTCTTATGGGTTCCTCCTGGCAAGTTGTTTTTCTTGTCCCGTCCAAATCCTTGCAGGGTTTTCTGTTTTTCCCTTTTGGTCTTTGTTCCATCCCGGGTTTTGGCACCATAACCATATGGTTGGGTTTCCAATGCCAAGAGAAACCAAGCCAGAGAAACAGAAAAGGAGAGTTTATTTAAGAGATGCAAGCATCAAAGCAAATGGTCTCTCTGTGCTAGAGAGACAAACCAGTGATTGTATAAGTTAGGGTCATTTTTATTCTTTTCTCTAAACTCTTCATTTCTCTGTCTCGGGGTTTAAGAAATCAAAGGGTTTAGTCAGCCAAGTCCCAAAATCAGCCCAGTCCTTCCTTTTGGTTAGTTTGTTTCTTCCTTGTGGTCATGGTGTCCCTATAAGATAACTTTTTACAGGACTTAGTGGTAATGAACTATTTTCAGAAATCTGAGAGTCTGATTTTTTTTTGGTAACATTCCATTTTGGCTGAGTATAAATTATTGTGAGGATTGATTTTATTAACCCTTCAATATTCTTCTCCCAGGACTCGTCCCTTCTGACCACATGACCAAGGTAGGTGAGATAAAGTCTGGCCATTCTCACTTCTAAGGAGCATTCCAGCTGCACATTTTCCAGGAGAGATGTGTTCTTTCTTCTGGCTGTCCATGGTATTTTTAGTATGCTTGACCAACACCATAATTCAAAGGCATCAACTCTTCTTTAATCTTCCTTATTCATTTTCCAGCTTTCAGATGCATATGAGGTGATTGAAAATACCATGGTTTGAATTAGGTGCATCTTAGTCTTCAAAGTGACCTCATTGTTCTTTAACACTTTAAAGAGGTGTTTTACAACAGATTTGCCCAGTGCAATATGACATCTGATTTCTTGACTGCTGCTGCTTCTATGGGTGTTGATTGTGGATCCAAGTAAACTGTAATCCCTGACAACTTCAATCTTTTCTCCATTTATAGTGATATTGCTTACTGGTCCAGTTGTGAGGGTTTTTGTTTTCTTTATGTTGAGGTACAATCCCTATTGAAGACTAGTTTTTGATCATCATCAGTGAAGTTCTTCAAGTCATCTTCATTTTCAGCAAGAAAATTTGTGTGATCTGCATATCAAAGGTTGGTCATGGACTTCCTCTGATCCTAATGCTGCATTCTTCTTCATATAGTCCTGATTCATGGATTATTTGCTCAGCATACAGATTGAATAAGTGTGGTGAAA
>NW_006925803.1:2988-4510 GCF_000298275.1 Orycteropus afer afer | reverse complement strand
TTTTGCTTGAGAAATGCTGAGTGTCTTCTTCCCATTTGTTGTTCTAATTCCTGGTCCTTGCACATTTCATTACAATATTTACTTTGTTTGCTCTAGCTGCTCTTTGAAATCTTCTGTTCAGCTCTTTTATTCTGTCAGCTCTTCCATTTGCTTTAGTTACTCTCCATTCAAGACCAAGTTTCAGGGTTTCTCCTGACATTCATTTTGGTCTTATCTTCCTTTCTTGTCTTTTTAATGACCCTTGGCTTTCTTCATGGATGATGTTCTTAATGTTATACCATAAATCATCTGGTTTTCAGTTATTGGTGCTCATTGCATCAAATCTATTCCACAGGTGATCTCTAAAGTTAGGTGAGATATAATCAAGGGTAACGTTTTGGTTCTTGTTGACTTGTTTTAATTTTCTTCAGCTTCAACTTGAATTTGTATTTGAAGTATCGATGGCCAGTTCCACAAACAGCTTCTGGTCTTGATTTGACTAATGGTATTGAGCTTCTCCATCACCTGTTTCCACAGATATAGTCAATCTGATTCCTGTATATTCCATCTTGTGAGGTCCACGTGTATACCCACCATTTATGTTGTTTAAAAAGTTTTTGCAATAAATAAGTTGTTGGTCTTGCAAAATTCAATCATGAAATCTCTGGCATCATTTCTATCACCAAGTCCATATTTTCCAACTACCAATGATTCTTTTTTGTTTCCAGCTTTTGCATTCTAATCACCAACAATCATCAATACATCTTGATTGCACATTTAGTCAATTTCAGAGTGCAGAAGTTGGTAAAAACCTTCAATTTCTTCTTCTTTGCCTTTAGTAGCTGGCATATAAATTTGAATAATAGTATTAACTGGTCTTCCTTGTAGGTGTATGGATAATGTCATATCGCTGACAGCATGGTACCTCAGGATAGGTCTTAAAATGTTCATTGTGACCATGAATGGGATGTCATTCCTCTTCAATTTGTCATTCTAGGCATAGTAGGTCATATGATTATCTTATTCAAAATGGCCAACACCAGTCCATTTCAGCTCACTAATTCCTAGGATATTGATCTTAATACATTCCATTTCATTTTTGACAACTTTCAATTTTCCTAGATTCATACTTTGTACATTCCACATTCTGATTATTGATGGATGCTTATAGTTGTTCCTTCCCATTTTGAGTCATGCTCCCCCCACCTCCCCTAGCTAATGGAGGTCCTTAGAGTTACTGTGTTAGTCACTTGCTTTTCATATATTACCCTTCCTTTCACCCAAATCAGTCTGTATTTCTTGCCTGTCTAGCAATGTTCCCACTGATCCCCTCCTATTGCTTGTAACCAACAAAGAAAATATCCTTCCATAGGCAAACCTTTCCTTGACTTTTTTACAATAGTGGTTCTTCTATGATTGACTTAAGGTACTCTGGTGGCATAGTGCCTAAGGCATTTGACTGCTAACCAGAAGGTTGGTGGTTCAAACCCACTAGCCACTCCACAGGAGGACAGGGCAATCTACTTCTGAAAATGTTTACAGC
>NW_006925803.1:0-608 GCF_000298275.1 Orycteropus afer afer | reverse complement strand
GGTACAGACAACAAAGATGAACCCTTTTGCACATACAGTACTGCATTGCCAGTGATGGCAAACATTGATCTATGGGTGGATAGATGGGTGGACAGACTGAACTATTAGGTATGTCCATGCAAGGAGGAAGTGTGCCCATGACAACGTATAGTATAGCATTAGCAGACAATGTTTCTACAAGTGTATGTGTATGTTCTGTAAGAATTCCCAAATGACAAAGGACAAAGTTGTAGTCACTTCTTAGTCACAGCCAGTTACCCAGGGGAGAAAGTAGTTGGAACTGTGTGTGCAGGACAATGGTTGCAGGTGACATCAAGATCAATTGGCATAACACACTACACAAAAACATTGTTCCACATCTTACTTTGGTGAATAGTGACTGTGATCTTAAAAGCTTGCAAGTGGCCATCTAGATGTAATGATGAGTCTCTCTCATCCAGAGCAAAGAAGAATGAATAAAAACAAAGACACATAGAAACAATAAGTCCAAGCAACTGGTACACCATGCGATCCTCCGTCTATACAACTGTGAGACCAGAAGAAGTAGATGGTGCCTGGCTACTACTGTCAACCACTTGAAGGGGGATCTCTGTAGGAGGTCCTGGATA
>NW_006925802.1:12307-13111 GCF_000298275.1 Orycteropus afer afer | reverse complement strand
ATACAATGTGAAATAGAAGTGGTGATAGAGGGCATCCCTGTCTGGTTCCTGTTCGTAAGAGGAATGCCTTGAGTCTTTCTTCATTAATAATGATGGTGGCCGTTGGCTTTGCATATATACCCTTTATTATGTTGAGGAATTTCCCTTCTATCCCTATTTTGCTGAGAGTTTTAATCAGGACTGGATGTTGGATTTTATCAAATGCCTTTTCTGCATCAATTGATATAATCATATGGCTCTTTTCCTTTGTTTTGTTTATGTGGTGGATTACATTGATTGATTTTCTGATGTTGAACCATCCTTGGAAACCTGGTATGAATTCCACTCGGTCTGGATGTATTAATTTTTTGATATGTTGTTGGATTCTGTTGGCCAGGATTTTGTTAAAGATTTTTGCATCTATGTTCATGAGTGATAATGGTCGGTAGTTTTCCTTTTGAGTGATGTCTTTGCCTGGTTTTGGAATCAAGATTATGCTTGCTTCATAAAATGAGTTTGAGAGTATTCCATCTTTTTCTATGTTCTAGAATAGCTTGAGTAGCATAGGTGTCAACTCTTCTCTGACTATTTGATAGAATTCTCCAGTGAAGCCACCAGGGCCAGGGCTTTTCTTTGTGGGAAGTTGTTTTATGACCTGTTCAATTTCTTCCCTTGTTACAGGTCTGTTCAAGTTTCCTATCTCTGAGTGGGATAATTTAGGTAGGTCTTGTGATTCTAGAAACTTTTCCATCTCTTCTAGATTCTCATAACTATCGGTGTACAGTTTTTCATAATGTTCTGTCAGTAACTTTTTTTTTATTTCAG
>NW_006925802.1:11665-12207 GCF_000298275.1 Orycteropus afer afer | reverse complement strand
GGTCTTCTCCTTCTTTTCTTTTGTTAGGTCTGCCAATAATTTATTGATTTTATTAATCTTTTCAAAGAACTGGCTCTTTGTTTTGTTGATTTTCTCTATGGTTTTGTTGTTTTTTGTTTCATTTATTTCTGCTCTGATCCTTATCATTTCCTTGCTTCTAGATACTGTAGGACTCTTTTGTTATTCTATTTCTACTTGTAGTTGATAAGTTAGAGTGCTGATTTTGTTTCTTTCCTCTTTTTTGATGTATGCATTTATTGCTATAAACTGTCCTCTGAGTACTGCTTTTGCTGTGTTTCATAGGTTTTGGTAGGATGTATCTTCATTCTAATTAGTTTCTAGGAATTTCTTATCTAGTTTTTATCTGTTCTGTAACCCAATAGTTTTTAAGCAGAGAGTTGTTCAGCTTCCATATGTTTGATGCTTTTTCCTTCCTCTTCCTATTACTAATTTCTAGTTTTATAGCATTGTGGTCCAAGAAGATGCTTTGCAGTATTTCAATGCTTTTGAATTTATTGAGGCTTGTTTTATGTCCTAGCATA
>NW_006925802.1:9902-10563 GCF_000298275.1 Orycteropus afer afer | reverse complement strand
GTTTTCCTCTCCATTTGGGGGTCTGTACCTAGAAGTATTATTCCCTCTGATAGGTTAGTTGCTGTTGTTGTGTGCTGCTTGAGTTCCTTGGTTTTAAGGTGAATGTTTTATGGTCTTATTATGAGTATCTATTTCTGATTTGGTTTTAGAGTTGGTGTCACATATCCTGGTTTTGCTGATGTCTGTTGTGGGTTCTCTATTGGTAGGACTTCCTTAAGCATTTCTTGTAGGGTTAGTCTGGTTTTCACAAAGTCTCTTAATTAATGTTTATCTGAGAATGCCTTGATTTCGCCCTCATATTTTAAGGATAATTTGGCTGGATATAGGATTCTTGGTTGGAAGATTTATTTTTTCCTTCAGAATTTTATATATGTTTTCCCATTGCCTTCTTGCCTGCATGATTTCTGCTGAGTAATCGGAGATCAGCCTAACTGTTTGATTATTATAAGTAATATTTCTTTTTTTCCAGGCAGCTCTCAAAATTTTTTCTTTGTCTTTGGTTTTGGAAAGTTTGATTTTAAGACGCCTTTGTGTCTTTCTTTTGGAGTCTATCTTGTGTTTGGTTCTATGAGCTTCTTGGACAAATATCTTTTCTTCCTTCACGATATGGGGGAAGTTTTCTGCTAGCAGGTCTTCCACAATTTTCTCGGTGGTCTTTTTC
>NW_006925802.1:9205-9802 GCF_000298275.1 Orycteropus afer afer | reverse complement strand
CCTTGTCTCTTAAGATGTTTTTCACCTTAATGTCTATTTTATCAGAAATCATAATTGCTACCCCTGCCCATTTTTGGTTTCCATTGGCTTGGTATATTCTTTTCCATCCTTTAACTCTTAATTTGTTTTTATCTTTGTGTCTAAGATGTGTCTCTTGTAGACACCATATTGATGGGTTTTCTTTTCTTATCCAGTCTGCCACTCTTTTTCTCTTGATAGGTTCATTTAGTACATTCACATTGAGCGTAATTAGTGATAGGTATGAGTTGATTGGTGTCATTCTGTTGTGGTTTTTTGTCTTGTGGTTGGTGATTCCTTGGTCCGTGTATATTTCTCTGCTGAGTTCAGTTTGTTGGCTATTGCTTTCTCCCTTTTCTTCTTTATAGTTGGTGTTGTGTTTATTAATCCCATATGTTTTCCTTCCTTCTGGATTTAATTAGAAGAATTGCTACTCTTCTCTGTGGTTACCTTGAAGAATATTCTTTTCTCTACATTTTTAAAACTGTGCATGCTGCAAAGACATTGTCATGTTTTCCTCTCCATTTGGGGGTCTGTACCTAGAAGTATTATTCCCTCTGATAGGTTAGTTGCTGTTGT
>NW_006925802.1:5853-6803 GCF_000298275.1 Orycteropus afer afer | reverse complement strand
TTATGGTAATTGGCTGAATATGGTTTCTTCTATTGAATGAGTGAAGTTATTGGCAGAGAAGGTGGGAGCAGAAGAAGGAAAGCTTGGTGTTGCTAAGGTCGGTTTCTAGGGCTTTGTGTGGGCCAATATTGATGATGTACTGTTATTTACAAGTCTGCGGCTCAATTTCAGGAAAGATTCTTGTTGTTAGGGAGTTGCCACTTTCCGTCAGGCTCATGCACACTCAAAGACCCACTTCCAAGGCCCCTCGGCACCAAAAAGCTAATCCAAAGCAAATTCCCAGGAACACACTCAGCTGCAAATTTCTCTCTCTCCACCCCGTCTGTCTGCCACACGGGTGCAATCTGCCCAGACCACAAAGGGCTCGGGAGTTTGTCTGTGATACTGCCCACCTGCGGTGCCAAAGATGCACGCAATTTCAGCTGTGCTGGAGTCAGGAAAGTGCCTGCTAGTAATCTGTGGTCCCAATATCAGTGACAAAGACAAGCACAGACCTCTAAATGTCTCCCAAGCTGACCCAAGCCCACTCAGCGACCTACTGAGGGTGGAGCAAGCTCACCCTCCTAGAGCACCAGTGAGCTCTCTGCTTGGGTTTCACTGGTGCTGTGTGCACCCATTTGGACCTAGCCAAACCAGTTACCAATAAAATCAGGTGCTGAAGGTAGATCCTTGGGGTGATTGCTGGGATGTTGGTGTGGTCACTGGTATGCTGATATAGGGTGTCTTCTTCCTTGGATCATGGAGATGTCAGGTGGCTGCCCTTGCCCGCCAGTCAGTGACTGCCCCAGGGAAATTTCCAATGGCCTCTCTCGGCTGCCCATCCGTCCTCTGCCAGGTACATCTTCCTTAAATAAACTCCCTGTGCCTTTCTTCTAATTCTGCTCTTCTGTGTTTGGTGCACTCTGATTCAGTGAGCTGTTCAGAGCACCAAAATCCCTAATTCAAACTGC
>NW_006925802.1:2680-4803 GCF_000298275.1 Orycteropus afer afer | reverse complement strand
AAAAAAAAAAAAAAAAAAAAGCCTGTTGCTGTCGAGTCACAGAGCACAATCCTACAAGACATAATAGAATTGCTCCATAGAGTTTCCAAGACTGTAATCTTTATGGAGGCAGACTGCCACATCCATCTCTCACAGAGCAGCTAGTGGGTTTGAACAATCAACTTTTCAGTTAGCAGTAGACTGCTTAACTACTGTGCTACAAAGTCTCCATTTTTTCTATATAAACACACTCTCAGTTGTATAATTAGTCTACACTTACTTCATAGAAAGGAACTCTGGTGGTGCTGTGTTTAAAGCACTGGGCTGCTAACGAAAAGGTCAGCAATTTGAACCCACTAGCCACTCCACAAGAGAAAGATGGGACAGTCTGGTTATGTAATGATTTACAGCCTTGGAAGCCCTATGGGGCAGTTCTACTCCTTCCTATAGGGTTGCTATGAGTTGGAATTGACTAGATGGCAGTGATTTGGTTTTCTGGATTTACCTCTTAGAAGCATTGATCATTATCAGTACATGTTAGTTCCTCTTTTTTAATTTTATTGCAACTAGCTTTTCAAATCTGGAACACATACTATAACCTTATCAAAGTTTATCTTAAAAAAGTGTATAATATAAAAATGGTTTTGTGGTTTGAATTCTTTGCAGTAACAAATTCTTCATATCATTGTTATGGCAAATCACCACAAAATTAGTGGCTTAAAATAGCACAAATTTATTTGTTATCTTACAGTTAGGCCAGTAGTCCTAAAATTAAGGTGTTGGTAAAGCTCTGTTCTTTCTAGAGGCTCTAGAGGAGAATCCATTCTCTATCCTTTTCCAACATCTAGAGGCCACTCACGTTACTTAATTCATGGCCCTTTATCTTCTATCTTCAAGATCAGCTACACTACATTTCTCTGACTTCCTTCCATAGTCAATCTCCCTCTGACCACAACTAGAAATTTTGAAGATTTGTGATTAAAGTGGACCCACCCGGATATTCAAGGATAATCTCCCCATCTCAAAGTTGTTAGTTTAATCGTATCTGGAAAGTCTCTTTTGTCATGTAAGGTAACATATTCACAGGTTGTGAAGATCAAGAGGATGGACCTCTTTAGTAACCATTATTCTGCCTACCACAGACACCAATGGTTTCCTGGAACCCTGTCTGAGACTGTCTGTTGACCACAGTAGTATGCTCCACCCACATGCAGGGAAGGCTGGACATGCCAAAAGGTGAAATCCCCGGAGTGATCCTCAAGCAATGAGAAGTAGGGGTTGGTGGCAGAATACCCAGCTTCCTCATCCTTAGTATGTCAAGGCTGAGTCTCTGAGAATTGAGCTTCACTTGTCCCCAGAGATCACCTGATAATCATTACATACTCTTTATTGACTTTCCTTGATTACATCCCACCTGGATTTAGAGACCATTTCAAGAAAAGATTCAACACACTGAACACTAATGTCTGAAGGCCAGACAAGTTGTGGAATGATATCATGGACATAATAAAGGAAGAAAGCAAAAGATTATTAAAAAGACAGGAAAGAAAGAAGAAACAAAAATGGATGTCAGAAGAGAGTGAAACTTGCTCTTAAACATAGAGTAGCTAAAGTGAATGGAGGAAATGATGAAGTAAAAGAGCTGAATAGATGACTTCGATGGGCAGCTCAAGAAGACAAAGTAAAGTATTGTAATGAACTGTGCAAAGATCTTAACTTAGAAAGCCAAAAGGGAATAACATGCTCAGCATTTCTCAGGCTGAAAGAATTGAAGAAAAATTCAAATCTCAATTTGCAATATTGAATTGAAAAAAATTGAACGATGCAGTAAGCATCAAAAGAAGATGGAAGGAACACACAGATTCACTGTACTGAAAATAACTGGTGAGTGATCGACCATGTAAGGAGGTAGTATATGGTCAAAAAGTAGAAACCATTTTAGGAGGTAGCATATGATCAAGAACTAGAAACAGATCAAGAAACAGCTGCAATCATCCATTAATAATTGGAAAATGAAATGCATGAAGTATGAATCTAGGAAAATTGGAAGTTGTCAAAAATGAAATGGAACACATAAAGATTGATATCCTAAGCATTAGTGAGATGAAATGGACTGGTTTTGGCCATTTTGAATCAGACAACCA
>NW_006925802.1:0-1010 GCF_000298275.1 Orycteropus afer afer | reverse complement strand
AGATGGATCTTAGCTGAAAGCAAAGAATACCAGAAAGATGTTTAGTTATGTTTTATTGACTATGCAAAAGTGTTCAAACTGTGTGAATCATGACAAATTTTAGATAACATTTAGAAGAATGGGAATTCCAGAACACTTGATTGTACTCATAAGGAGCCTGTACATAGATAAGGAGGCTGTTGTTCAAACAGAACAAGGGGATACTGCATGGTTCAAAATCAAGAAGTGAGTGTGTCGAGGTTGTATCCTTTCACCATACTTATTCAATTTGTTTGCTGAGCAAATATCCAAGAAGCTGGATTATATGAAGAAGAATGTGGCATCAGGATTGGAGGAAGACTCATTAACAACTTGCATTATGCAGACAACACAACTTTGCTCCCTGAAAGTGAGGATGATTTGAAACACTTACTGATGAAGATTAAAGACTACAGTCTGCAGTATGGATTACAACTCAATATTAAGAAAACAAAAATCTTCACAACTGGTCCAATAAACAGCTTCATAATGGATGAGAAAAGATTGGAGTTCTCAAGGACTTCATATTACTTGCTTGCACAATCAACACAAATGGAAGCAACAATCAAGACATCAGATTTGCATTGGGAAAATCTGCTGCAAAAGACCTTTTTCAAGTGATGAAGAGCAAAGATGTCTACCTGAAAACTAAGGTGTGCCTAACCTAAGCCATGGAATTTTCAATCACCTCTTATGCATGTGAGAGCTGGACAATGAATAAGGAAGACCAAAGAAGAGTTGATGCTTTTGAGTTGTGTTGGAGGAGAATGCTAAGAGTACCATGGACTGCAAAAAGGACTAACAAATCTGTCCTGGAAGAAGTGCAGCCAGAATGCTCCTTGGAAGTGAGAATGGCCAGATTTCATCTCACCTACTTTGGCCATGTTGTCAGAAGGAACCATTTCCTGGAGAAGGATATCATGCTTGGTAAAGTGAAGGGTCAACAAAAAAGGGGAAGGCTCTCAACAAGATGTTTTGACAATGTGGCTGCA
>NW_006925801.1:9779-10355 GCF_000298275.1 Orycteropus afer afer | reverse complement strand
AAAAAAAACTTCAGGTACTGTCATGGATTGAAGTGTATCCCTCAAAAGCATGTATCAACTTGGCTGGGCCATGATTCTCAGTGGTGTGGAAGGTATATAGTCATGTAACATGGCACTTGTGTAATTTTGTAATCATCCCCTCTGATGTGTGCTGTCATCAGCCAATCAGTTGTGAGGGGATAAGAGTGAATGTATCACCATTACTCAAGTCACAAAAGTGATCTGATGTCAGCGGCGTTTCCCTGAAATGTGGTATGTATCACCTTTCCTCTTGTAAGGCATAAAAGAAGAGAGAAGTTAGCAGAGATCAGAGGGACCTCAGTATCAACAAAAAAGAAAATCCAGGAGTATAGTGTGTCCTTTGGATGTGGGGGTCCTATGCTGAGAACCTTGCAAAACCAGGGGAAGGCTGATGCCAGATTACATGGAGCTCTTCAAGGAATGCTGGGTGCACAGATGTCAAAAGAGACAAGAACCTTCCTCCTAAACTGGGAGCCAAAAGATAAAGAAAGCCTTCCCTAGAGCTGGTGCCCTGAATTCAGACATCTAGCACCTAAACTGTGACAGAATACATAT
>NW_006925801.1:8079-9114 GCF_000298275.1 Orycteropus afer afer | reverse complement strand
AAAGTGAAATCTTAAATAATTAAGGTGTTTCAAAATATTTTCATTCAGAGAATGCTTGAACTTCCACATGTGTAAAATCGACCCTACTTACATCATATTTTAACAAATCCTTCAAATATTTTTTACCTACACTTGTTTAATAAATACCTTATTTGTTGCTTCAATATCAGCATTGTGTGAAAGCAGTTTTTTAACAATTGATATATTCTCATCACAGACAGCATAGTGGAGGGCAGTGTTGCCACAGATGTCCTTCAGATTTGGGTCGGCACCATGTTTCAGCAGAATAACTGCACATTGCTCTTTCTGGCCTTGTACAGCCTATCAGTATTATAAAGAGAAATCAAGTGTAAATTCTAGAAATTAGAAGTAAACATCCCATATACCAACTAGAATAGCTTTTCTTGGAAAAAAAAGAAAAATAACAAGTATTAGCAAGAATAGGAAGCATGTGGAAAAACTGGAACCCTTGACTATTGTTAGTAGAAATGTAAAATAGGGCAGCCACTGTGGAAAACAGTTGACAGTTCCACAAAAAATTCAACACAGAAGTACATATGACACAGATATTCCACTCTTATGCATATAACCAAAAGAATTGTAAGTATGGACTCAAACACATACCTATACACCAGTGTTGTTATATAATAAGCATTATTATCAATAGCAAAAAGGTAGAAGCAACCCAAGTGACAAACAATAGACGAAGGGCTAAACAAAATGTGGTCTAGCCATACAAATGAATATTATTCAGCCAAAAAACAAAAGAAAGTTCTGATCCATGCTACAACATAGATGAATCTTGAAAACATTTTGCTATGTGAAAAAAGCCACACACATAGAAAAGAATAATGTATGTACTGTTGAGACGGTTCTGACTCATAGCAATCCCTTCTTGGGGTTCCGAGGTGGTGTCTCTACGGAAATAGATTGCCTAGTCTTCCTTCTGAGGAGTGGCTGGTGGGTTTGAACCACCAGCCTTCTGGTTAGCAGTCAAATGCCTTAGGCACTATGCCACCAGAGCTCCTGATCAAA
>NW_006925801.1:6135-6659 GCF_000298275.1 Orycteropus afer afer | reverse complement strand
TAATACTCTATCTCAATGGTTCTAAGCTACTCATGTGCTCACAATTTAACAACTTTGACACTGGAATGCAATAATCAATGATGTCTTACAACTATAGCTGGCAGCATTTTTAAAAATTTCTTATTGATACAAAAAATAGGACGTCTTACAATCAATCCACCCAACCTTGCATTAAGTGAAATATGTTATATACAATAGTCCCATTGCAGTTCTAATCACGTGATGGGCATTTAAATGAATTTTTTCTTAAAAGAACTAAGGGGAAAAGAGGCTGAAATAAAAACAATAAAAAAAAAGAAGAAATTAAAAAGATAAAGTATTTCTTACTTTGATTTTGGATAAATGTTAACTCAGCCAAACCTACCTCCAGGATAAAACAAACAGGCATGGCTCATTTTATTCAATATTGAGATTTATAGAATGTATGTGAATCAGTTATATTCAATGATTAATATTAGTATTTAATACTGTTATCAGGTTCTAAAAGGCAATTTAAGGGGATCTTTTTTGATATACTACCTCCA
>NW_006925801.1:3069-4260 GCF_000298275.1 Orycteropus afer afer | reverse complement strand
CCTTTTTGTCGCCAGCTGAGGCCAATAGTACAGCTAAAGATACCCAACCAACTCACTACAACTTTCCCACCGGGAAATGCCACGGTTAGGAAGCTTGCAGGCTACACTAACGGTAGCCTAGCAAAAGAAGTGCGCGTGCACACGTCAGTGAAGAGCATTCACTACGCAAGTGCTTACAGGTCAGGCGGCCAAGGATGTCCAGTGCTTGTCTGCAAAACTCAGGCATCTCCAATCTTAGCGATGGACTTCCTGTTGGGGATCCCTTCAGTGCTTCAGTACAGACCTGCAAAAGCAGTCTTTGCTCAGGACTGGGGCACAGAACTATTGGTTTCTGAAGACTTCTCCCCAGAAAACTCCCCTTACAAACTCTCTAAATCTCTGTATTCCTATTTATTCCTCTTCCACAGCCCTCTGGGTCCCAGCCAGTCTCCATGGCAATGTAGTAGATGCAGCCACAGAGGGCGTTATTCTTGGTTTCATAGATGTGGCCATATATGTCACCAAGTGTAGATTTATGAGGAGAAACCAATGCACGTTCTCCAGACGAGAAGAAAATGCATTTCCGTGGCGTGCCTCCCTCCCCTCCCCCTGGGCACAAACTTTGTTTGTCTGTTTTGCTTAATTTTATCCAAGATTGATTTTGGAGCATAATGGAACAATGAAGAACTTTTTAAAAAATAGTTGTTCGTTGTGTCAAACAATCTTTTCTCACCCAGTTTAAAATGTTTTGTCACAATTTAAATGATAAAGTAGTCTTTTCTGGGATTTCCCACTCTGTTCCATTTAATGGGTGGCTTCTTGCAATAATATTCCACTATTTACACTTTCTTTTTATCTATAAAACAGAGTGCAATAGCTGTTAATACCAAATTTCCCATGCTTTTTCAACATTTTCTTGGCAGTGTTTAGCTCTATATTATTAGAGACGAATTTTTAATGATTGTGCCAAGTTAAAAAGAGTTCTTAGCAAGACTTGGATTGTAATTAGGCTAACAATTCATCTTAACTGGGGATCAATCTCTTGAATCAGATATGTCTTGAAAACTTCTTGATACACTTATTTTACTTCTGGACTTTTCATCTTTTTATTGTGATGATATATTTTTCATTACAACATATAAATAACTATTGTTTTGATTTGTGTGTATTTATTTTGCAACCAGAGTGAAGAACTTTGTAAAGCTATCATCT
>NW_006925801.1:0-1570 GCF_000298275.1 Orycteropus afer afer | reverse complement strand
AGGCAAAATTTGTTGACTCCATACACTGGAAACTGATAAAAACAGGTGAGTGTTATAGGAATTCCTTTTATTGTAATGGAAACCACACAATAATGTTTAACAGCAAACCAGCAGGAGCTCTGGTACCATAGTGCCTAAGGCATTTGACTGCTAACCAGAAGGCTGGTGATCCAAACCCACTAACTACTCCTCAGAAGGAAAGTTGGGCAATCTACTTCCATAGTGATACTGCCTTGGAAACCCAAGGAGTGGTCGCTATGAGTCAGATCTGACTCCACGGCAGTGAATTTGAGGGGTTT
The DNA here is from genome assembly GCF_000298275.1 of Orycteropus afer afer. Classification (NCBI taxonomy): domain Eukaryota; kingdom Metazoa; phylum Chordata; class Mammalia; order Tubulidentata; family Orycteropodidae; genus Orycteropus; species Orycteropus afer. The sequence continues at coordinate 1,271 of NW_006925801.1, read as the reverse complement.
TTTTTATTATTATTATTCTTTTTTGCCAAACCAGAAGATTCAAAAATCTCAGGTTTCTATTATATGCTAATCATTTCAAGAGTCGACCAAAATAACAGTAATTGAAACCACAGTTGCCCAAGATACAGCAGCAAATTCTGAAAGTTCAGCAGCCGTATTTTACAACAAGGCAAGTGCATAGATATTAACCTAAGTACTCATACTTCAAAGGTCATTGAATGCCATTTTCTTCTTTCTATACTGAATGAATCTGGCAATAAGTTGTTTGTAATCGGTGACTCAGAAGCCAATTGCGTGGACACTCAGCAGAAGTTACTGACAGAACATACATACGGGGCCCTGGAGAGCACTGGAGTCCTTGCTGAGAAGGTGGCTGATTCCAGGATGAGCGGCTCCAGGACAAGCATCTACATTGGTAAGAGGATAATGCAACAAAGCTGTTTTTACTGAAGGATAAGATAACTTCTAGAATTTAAAAATGTATATAAAATGTTTCCTCAAATCCTGTTAACCAAATTTTTCAGCAGTTAGCTTACAGTAGAGACATCCAACTTTTTTTTTCCCTCTTAATATTCTGTTTCATTGCTTTATCCATCCAAATCTATTTTTCAATCCTGTATCTCATCATCATACTGACCTTATGAAGTCTTACTGAAACCTGAGATTATCTGCTTCTAGGCTTTTCTCAAAATTAATTTCAGGTTCACAGCACACACCATCTAACCAACTATCATTAAGTGCACCCTTGCCCATCTAAGGCTCAAATAGTGCCCTGGTTCAGCTTCCCCATAAAATTGTTTAATAGTGATGCTAATGGAATTAATAACATATCAGGGTAATATTTCTTTTATGATGTAAAATGACTGGGATTTGGATGCCTTAACTTGCACTTAGCTGAAGGTGCGCAGTTCCAGGCTGTCATAAACGATGGTGTAGTATTTCTAGAACACCAAGAAACTCGTCAGTCTCAGCCTCCACTTTAGCACAACTGCTTTGTTCATTCTTTGGGATGCATCTTCCTATGTGTTTCACTGTATCTACTGAGGAAAATTAAAACTACCTTGTAATTAAACTATGACTAGAATATGAGGATTGAAGTGTGTTGAGGCTGATCTGTCAGTGTGTACTGGACATCCATGACCTGGGACGATCACAACAAAGGGACCATAAAATAAAGTTAAAACAGAGCCTTTATTGAGAACTGTCTTTATTCTAGCCATTGTGGGAGATGGGGAGGAAACTACAGATATGACACATCTCTGTGTTCAGGA
>NW_006925800.1:9226-9870 GCF_000298275.1 Orycteropus afer afer | reverse complement strand
AAGAAAGCAAAAGGTCATTAAAAAGACAGGAAAGGAAGAGAAGACTGAAGTGAATGTCAGAAGAGACTTTAAACTGGCTCTTAAATGGAGAGTAGCTAAAGCAAATAGAAGAATTGATAAAATGAAAGAAAAGACTTGGAATGAGAAAATCAAAAGGGATGAACATATTTGGTATTCCTCAAGCTGAAAGAACTGAAGAAAAAATTCTAGTATTAAGGTGCAGTGTTGAAGGATTTTCTGGGTAAAATATTAAGCAATGTAGGAAGCATCAAAAAAAGATGGAAAGAATACACAGAATCACTGTACCAAAAAAATTGATCAGTGTTCAACCATTTCAGGAGGTAGCATATGATCAAGAATGGATGGCATCAAAGGAGGAAGTCCAGGCTGCACTGAATGTATTGGTGAAAAACAAGGTTGCATAAATTGACAGAATACCTATTGAGATGTTTCAACAAATGGATGCAGTGCTGTAGGCAATCACTTGTTTCTGTCAAGAAATTTGGAAGAGCACTTTGTGGCCTACTAACTGGAAGAGATCCATATTTGTGCCCAGTCCAAAGAAAGGTGATCCAGTAGAATGCAGAAATTATTGAACCATATTATTAATGTCATGGGCCAGTAAAATTTTGCTGAAGATAATT
>NW_006925800.1:7137-8856 GCF_000298275.1 Orycteropus afer afer | reverse complement strand
CAAACAGAACAAAGGGACACTGCATGGTTTAAAATTAGGAAAGGTGTGTGTCAGGGTCATATCCTTTCACCATACTTATCTGCCATACTTACTGCTGTATACTGAGCAAATAATCTGAGAAGCTGGACTATATGAAAAAGAACATGGCATCAGTGTTGGAGGAAAACTCATACACAACCTGCAATATGCAGATGACACAACCTTCCTTGCTGAAAGTGAGGAAGAGTTGAAGTATCTACTGATGAAGAATGACTGCAGTCTTCAGTATGGATTATACCTCAACATAAGGAAAACAGGAATCCTCACAACTGGACCAATAAGCAACATTGTGATAAACAGAGAAAATAATGAAGTGTCAAGGATTTCATTTTGCTTGGATCCACAGTCAACATCCATTGAAACAGCAGTCAAAAAAGCAAGTGATATAATGTATTGTCTCTCTTACTCTGGTCTGTTGTCAGAGAGGACCAATCCCTGGAGAAGGACATCATCCTTGGTAGAGTAGAGGGTCAGTGAAAGAAGGGAAGGCCCTCAATGATATGAGTTGACACAGAGGATGCAACAGTGGGCTCAATCATAGCAACAATCGTCATGATTGCTCAGAACTGGGCAGTGTTTTGTTCTGTTGTACTTTGGATGGCTATCAGTGGGAATCGGCTTCATGGTACCTACCAACAAAATAGGGTTTCTTAGGCTGTAAACTTTGTGGGGGCAAATTTCTTCTGTGAGCTGATGGGTGACTTTGAACCACCCTGACCTTTTAGTTAGCCATCGAGTGCTTACCAATTGTGGCAGCAGAACTCCTCAACTCCATATTAAATCTTTATTATGTTTGATTTAAACGTTCGCTTGTTTTTTTAAAATAAATTTTAAAAAATGGGAAAAAGCTTTTAAAAATACTTATCCATATTTTTCTGATTTCTGTTACTCTACTTTTTTGTAGATTTTTGTTTCCTTCTGGGTTTTTTTTCTTTAGTCTGAAAAACTTTTTTTTTAATTGAAGAACCCTTTATTGTTGGGAAGGTCTGCTTACAGCAGATTAGTTCACCTTATAGGACCGTGGCAGCACAAGTGATTAAGTGCTTACTGTTAACCAAATTAGCTTACTTTTATTTTTTGCTTGAAAAAAGTTCCATTTCTCCTTCATTTTGGGGGATGTTTACATTCACTTTTAGAATTTTAGATTGGTGTTGTTTTGTTTCAGCACTTTAAAGTATCATCCATTATCTGTTTGCTTTTTGTCTAAGAAAACCCTTCTACAGTTATTCTTCTTTATGGTTTTCTGTGTATAGTATGTCCTTTTTGCTGTGACTGCTGTCAATATTTTCTCTTTCTCACTGGTGGTGAGCAATTGGGTTACAATATGTCTCTGTGTTTGTTGAGTTGCATCTATGGGTTTATGGTTTTCATAAATTTTAGAAAATTGTTGACCATTATTGCTTTACATATATTTTGCAATGGCCCTTTTTTTGTTTCCCTTCTCAGGAGCTTAGGCTTTAAAATTTTTTTCTCACCTTTATTCTTCCTCTTCAAGTTTACTCATATTTTCTGCTGCATTATATAATCTACTATTAGTGCCTAAGGCACTTGACTGCTTATCAGAAAACTGGTGGTTCAAACCCATCAGCCACTCCTCGGAAGGAAGATGGGGCAGTCTACTTCTGTAGTGATACTGCCTTGGAAACCCAAGGAGGGGTCGCTATGAGTCGGGTCTGATTC
>NW_006925800.1:3757-5832 GCF_000298275.1 Orycteropus afer afer | reverse complement strand
GCCTGAAGAACAGTTGATGCTTTTAGTTGTGGTGTTCGCAAAGAATACTGAAAGTACCATGGACTGCTAAAGAACTAACAAATCTATCCTGGAAGAAGTGCAGCCAGAATGCTCCTTGGAAGTGAGAATGGCCAGACTTTATTTCATCTACTTAGGTCATATTGTCAGAAGGAACCATACTCTAGAGAAGGGTATTATACTTGGTAAAGTGGAGGGTCAGCGAAAAGTGGAAGGCCCTCAACAAGATGGATTGACACAGTGGCTGCATTAATGGACTCAGGTATAGCAAGGATCGTGAGGTTGGCACAGGACTGAGCAGTGTTTTGTTCTTTTGTACATAGGGTCGCTATGAGTCGGAGATGACTCAGCAACACCTAACAACAACAGCAGTGAAAATTTTATTTCAGGTATTTTTTTGTCTCTAAACTTTCCATTTTGTTCTTTTATTTATCATCTATTTCCTTTACCTCAGAAGGAAGGTTGGGCAATCCTACTTCCGTAGTGATACTGCCTCGGAAACTCAAGGAGGGGTCGCTATGAGTCGGGGCCGACACGACGGCACATAACAACAACAACAACATTTCCTTTATATCTGTGGATATATAGGACATATTTCTAGTAGCTTTTTTTTTTTTTTTCCCCCATACTAGCCTTTTATAAGATTTTTTTTCTATTCTATCATCTCTACTATTTCTGGGTCTGTTTTTATTGACTGATTTTTCTCTTTTTCACAGGTCAAAGTTCCTGACTTCTCAAATGTCTAGTAGTTTTTGATATTTAAAATTAATATTTGAGTGTAGTAGCCTTTACTCTTTTGATGATTTAGTCTCCTTTGTAAGAGAAGGTCTTCTTGGTTCTTTACTGATTGACCCTCACATTCAAGGAATTCTGTATATTCAGGTTGGTGGAAGATTCTCAGTCTTTTGTGAACTCTGATTTGTTCTTTTCAAAGCTCCCTGGTAGTTTTTTTTATTTCCTTTAGGAACTTGACTTTGCTAGGCCTTGTAGAGATTTTTTGTAAGCATGCACGGATTGGCATTTAGTGAAATACTTAAGGAAACCTTTAGACAGATTGCATGACCTCTTCATTGGATAGTTCCGTTTTTTCAAGTATTGTGTAATGCAAATTTTAGTTGCTTTGGCCTCCTCAAACTCCAGTCTCTATTTCTTTAATTTAACAAAATCGATGAGCCATGTTTTGGTGCCTCCTTCCCTGTGCCATAGACTAGAGATTGTGTCTACATTGAAAGCCTTTTATTATTATTATTATTTTTAACAAAACCAAACTCACTGCCATCGAGTCAATTCTGACTTATAGCAACCCCCTTTGGTTTTCCAAGGCAACAAATCTTTATGGGAGTAGATTGTCCAGTCTTTGTTTGGTGGAGTGGCTGGTGGGCTTGAACTGCCAACCTTCTAGTTAGCAGTCATATGCTTTAGGCACTACACTACCAGAGCTCCTTTAGGTGATAATAGGGCTCATGTTATTACTTTTCCTTGTCTCAAGGATCTCAGCCCTCCATTGCCTGATGTCCATTGTTGGAAAATAGGTGTTTCTGATATTTTGTAATGTTTTCTAGTTTTTTACAGCAGACAGATCTTGTTATTTCCTGGTGGCCAGAAATGAAAGTTTTGCAGTTGGATACTTAAGTCTTTAAGTTATTTGAACTTCCAGTAGCTTTTGACATGGTGAAACACTTCCTTTTTGTCCTTCATGATCTCCTTTACTAAATATTGATGTTTTTCTTAGGATCTGTTCTATCCTTGACCCTTATTTCTTCTTGGATATTTTCTTAATGATTTTATTCCTTTTAATGGCTTCAGGCTCCATTTCTGTACTGATAACACCAAGCATATTTCCAGTTCATGTATCTCCCATGATTCATATATCCAATTTCTTACTTGGAATCTACATTTGGATGACTCAAATTGAAGTAATCATATTCCTTTCCAAACTTTTTTTCCTAACGTTCTCTAATATAGTGTCTTAGGGTTCTCTATCACTGACAGCATTGTACTTCAGGACAGATCTTGAAACATCCTTTGTGATGATGAATGCCACGCCATTCCTTTTC
>NW_006925800.1:0-1457 GCF_000298275.1 Orycteropus afer afer | reverse complement strand
GGGAGTGGGTTCAATTCCATGCCTGAAGGGTGACTAGGAGCCATTGTCTCAGGGGTTTCACCAGTCTCTATCAGACCAGTAAGCCTGGTCTTTTTTATGATTTTGAGTTTTGTTTCACATTTTTCTCCCACTCTATTCAGTATCTCCTACACTGATCCCTTTCTGAGGGGATAGCCAGGCACCATCTCTAGTTCTTCTGGTCTCAACATTGCATTCCATTTGATTACATGTGGAGCAGTACAGACTAGTGTTTGGTCAAACCACTGAGAATTATAGCCTAGCCACGTTGACACATAAAACTAGCCATCATATTCAGTAAATGGCATTACCATTCACTTATTATTTAAGCCAAAGGTTAAGTGTCATCTTCAACTCCTTTCTTTCTCTTATTTTCATTGTTGAGTACCACCCAGTTGATTTGGACTCTTAGTGACCCCATAGGACAAAGTAGAAGTGCCTCATAGGGTTTCCTAGGTTGTAATCTTTATGGGGGGAGCTCTGGTAGCATAGTGCCTAAGGCACTTACTTGACTGCTAACTAGAAGGCTGGCGGTTCAAATCCACCAGCCACTCCTCGGAAGGAAGATGGGGCAATCTACTTCCGTAGTGATACAGCCTCAGAAACCCAAGGAGGGGTCGCTATGAGTCGGGTCTGACTCCATGGCATACAACAGCAACAACAACAAACTTTATGGGAGCAGATCACCAGGTTTTATTTAATGCAGTGCCACTTCTTGCGTTTGAACCATTGACCTTTTGGTTAACAGCTGAGCATGTAACCATTGGGCCAGCAGGATACTTCTCTTTTTTCTTAACACGTAGTTAATCAAAACCACTTTCTGTTCCACCTCCTTAATGTATTGAATAGTGAATCTTTTCTCCATTTTTACTGCTAGTACTATATTCCATGCATCTGTAATTTGGTATTTAATGGTACTGAAGGAAGAAGTCAAAGCTGCACTGAAGGAATTGGCAAAAAACAAAGCTCCAGGAGTTGACCGTATTCCCACTAAGATGTTTTAACAGACAGGTGCTGTGCTGGAGGCACTTACTTGTCTATGCCAAGAAATTTGGAAGACAGCTACCTGACCGACTGACTGGAAGAGATCCATATTTGTACCCATTCCAAAGAAAGGGGATCCAACAAAACGTGGAAATTATCAAGTGAATTAATATCACTCTCAAGTAAAATTTTGCTGAAGATAATTCAAAAACAGTTGCAGCAGTATATTGACAGGGAACTTCCAGAAACGCAAGCTGGATTCAGAAGAGGATGTGGAAGGAGGGGTATCATTGATGTCAGATGGATCTTGGCTGAAAACAAAGAATACCAGAAAGATGTTTACTTGTGCTTTATTGACTATGCAAAAGCATTTGTGTGGATCAAGCAAATTATGGATAACATTGAGAAGAATGGGAATTCCAAAACACTTAATTGTGCTCCTGAGGAACCTGTAC
>NW_006925799.1:10501-11071 GCF_000298275.1 Orycteropus afer afer | reverse complement strand
GATGTGGAGAGATTGGGACTCTCATACACTGCTAGTGGGACTGTAAAATGTACAACCACTGTGGAAAGCAGTATGGCAACTTCTTAAAATGTTGGAAATAGAAATACCATTTGACCCAGCCATTCCATTACTAGATATATATCCTAAAGAAGTGAGAGCCATGACAAGAACAGAGATATGCACACCCATGTTCATTGCAGCACTATTTACAATAGCCAAATGTTGGAAACAACCAAGGTGTCCATCAACTGAGGAATTGATAACCAAACTTTGGTACATACACACAATAGAATACTATGCAACCTTAAAGAATAACCTAGGACCTGCAAAACATGGCATAACTTGGATGAACTTGGAGGACATTATGCTGAGTGAAATAAGTCAATCACATAAGGACAAATATTTATTAGTCCATTATTTAAAAATCAAGGAAAGGTTTATCTATGGAAGGAAATTTTCTTTGTTGGTTACCAGGGGTGGGAGGGCATGGGAGGGAACACTGTTAGATAGGTAGAGATAAGTATTGATTTGGGTGAAAAGAAGGGCAATGTACCAAATGTGAGTGATCAA
>NW_006925799.1:7284-8350 GCF_000298275.1 Orycteropus afer afer | reverse complement strand
GGAGAGAGCAATCATGGGAGAAAGAAGGGCTGCTTATGCACAGGGAGAGAGCTCAGGGGGCAGGGGTGCATGGAGGGATGGACATAGGGAAGAGGTGACTGTCAGGAGGAAGTGGGAAGGGAGCTGTTGCATTGTGGTGAATTGTGGTCATTGTCATGAGACAAATGTATGTGAACTGCTGTATGGAAAGTGAATTTGCTCTGTAAATTTTCACCCAAATCACAATTAAAAAAAAGGTGAAAAGACAGCCCAGAAAATGAGAGAAAATGTTTACAGATCATATGCTTGGTGAGGGATTTTTATCCAGAATATAAAAAGAATTCTTAAAACACAGTTAAGAAGAAACAATCTAATTTTTAAGAAATGGGTAAAGGACTTTAATGGACATTTTTTCCAAAGAAGATATGCAAAAGACCAAGAATATATGCTCAAGATCATTGGACATTAAGCAAACAAACAAACAAAAAGCCCTACTACCATTGAGTTGACAAACTCATAACGACCCTATACAACAGAATAGAACTACCTCATAGGGTTTCAAAAGCTGTAAATCTTTATAGAAGCAGACTGCTTCATTTTTCTCCTGCTGAATGGCTGGTGGGTTGAACCAGTGACCTGTTGATTAGCAGCTGCATGCCTTAGCCACTGCACCACCAGAGGGAAATGCAAATCAAAAGTATAATTATATATCACTCCACACCCACCAGGATAGTTATTATCAGAAAAAGTGGAAATTGGAATGCTCATATGCTGCTGGTAAGGATGTAAAATGGTGCATCTTCTGTAGAAAACTATTCAGCAGTTCCTAAAAAAATTAAACACAGAATTATTACCATATGACTCAGAAATTGAACTCTTAGTTATCTATACAAGAGAAATGAAAGCATACATTTACCAAAAACTTGCACACAAGTTTCATAGCAGCATTATTCCTGATAGGAAAAAAAAAAAAAGAAAAGAAAAAGAAACCAAATGTCCAAAGACTGATAAACAAAACGGATTACATACAATGGAATATTATTCAGTCATAAAAAGGAAAGAAGTACTGATACATGCTACAACACAC
>NW_006925799.1:4563-6229 GCF_000298275.1 Orycteropus afer afer | reverse complement strand
GCTGACAATCGAGGGGGCTGCATTCAGTCCAGAACTGAAGGATGAGTAAGGGCCATAGTCTGAGGATTCTACCAGTCTCTGTCTAACCTGTAAACTTGTTTTTTTCATGATTTTGAGTTTTGTTCCACATTTTTCTCCCACTCTATCCAGGACCTTCTAATATGATCCCTTTTAGAATGGTCAGGCACCATCTAGTTCTTCTGCTGTCAGGGTCGTGGAAGCTGAGGTTTGTGTAGTTTATCAGTCTGAAGACTAATTGTTTCTACATGTCTTTGATTTTTTTACTCTTCTTTGCTATGGCTGGGGAGAGATCAATAGTTGCATCTTAGATGGCTGATCATATGGTTTTAAGGCCTCAGTCACTACTCATCAAAATAGGATGTAGAATATTGTCTTTGTGGACTATGTTGTGCTAATTGACCATGATGTCTCCAATACTATGGTCCTGAGCCCCCAGGCCAAGAGACCCATTCTCTCAAGGCTTATGGTTATGGCTAAGAAGTTTTCATAATTTTGCCTCTATGCCCTACTATCCACCATTCATCTATCAGTTTGCCATTCTGTGGTAGGTTGTATGTTGCTGTGATGCTGGAAACTAGGCCATCAATATTTCAAATACCAGCAAGATCACCCATGGTGGACAGGCTTCAGTAGAGCTTCCAGACTAAGACATACTGAGAAGGACAGGGCCATCAACTTCTGAAAAGATTGACCACTGAAAATTTGATGAATAGTAGTGAAACACTATCTAATACATTACTAGGAAACTTTATGAATAACAGTGAAGCATTGCCTGATATAGTATTGGAAGACTAGCCCCCCAGATTGGAAGCCACTCAAAACAGGACTGAGAAAGAGCTGCCTCCTCAAAGTAGACTCACTGCCGTCAAGTTAATTTTGACTCTTAGTGACCCCCAGCTGGGTTTCCAAGGTGGTAAATCTTTATGAAAGTAGATTGTCTCATCTTCCTTCTGTGGAGCAGCTGGTGGGTTTGAACCATCAACCATCTGGTTAGCAGTCAAATACCTTAGACACTATGCCACCATAGGTCCTTCCTCAATGTAGAGTTGACCTTAATGACGTAGATGGAATAAAGCTTTTGAGACCTTCATATACTGATGGGGCATGACTCAAAATGCGAAGAAACAGCTGCAAATGCGCATTAAAAATCAGAATGTGGAATGTACAAAGTATGAATTTAGGAAAGTGGTAAGTTACCAAAAATGAAATGGAACACATAAAGATTGATATCTTAGGCATTAGTGAACTGGAATGAACTGATATTGGCCATTTTGAATCTGACAATCATATGGTCTACTATGCCGAGAATGACAAATTTAAGAGGAAAGGTGTCACATTCATTGTCAAAAAGAACATTTCAAGATCTGTCCTGAGATACAATGCTGTCAGTGATAGGATAATATCCATATGCCTACAGGGAAGACCAGTTAATATTACAGTTCAAATTTACACACCAACCATTAACACAAAAAAATTAAGAAATCGAAGACTTTTTCCAACTTCTGCAGTCTGAAATTGACCAAACATGCCATCAAGATGCATTGATAACTACTGGTGATTGGAGTGCAAAAGTAGGAAACAAAGGAGAAGCATTGGTACTTGGAAAACATGGCTTTGGTGATAGAAATGACGCTGGAGACCACAT
>NW_006925799.1:2676-4463 GCF_000298275.1 Orycteropus afer afer | reverse complement strand
GTGCAAAAGTAGGAAACAAAGGAGAAGCATTGGTACTTGGAAAACATGGCTTTGGTGATAGAAATGACGCTGGAGACCACATGATAGAATTTTGCAAAACCAGCAACTTAGTTATTGCAAATACCTCTTTTCAATGACATAAACAGTGACTATACACATGGACTTATTTGAATAATAATAGTATTAACTGGTCTTCCTTATAGGCTATGGATATTATACTATCACTGACAGCATTGTACTTCAGGATAGACCTTGAAACATTTTTTGGGATGATGAATGCCATGCTATTCCTCATCAATTTGTCATTCCTGGAATAGTAGATCATATAATTATCTGATTGAAAATGGTCCAAACAAGGCCATTTCAGCTCACTAATGCCTAGGATATCAATCTTTATACAGTTCATTTCATTTTTGACAACTTCCAATTTTCCTAGATTGATACCTCATACATTTCATGTTCTTATTATTAGTGGATGTTTTCAGCTGTTTCTTCCCCTTTTCAGTCATGCCACATCAGTAAATGTAGGTCCCAAAAGCTTTACTCCATCCACATCATTAAGGTCAATTCTACTTTGAGGAGGCAGCACCAAAAGTGTCTTCTTCAGTCTGAAATTAACCAAATATACAATCAGGAAGTGTTTATTGTTAGTGGTGACTGGAATGCAAAAGCTGGAAACAAATAAAAATCACCAGTAGCTGGAAAATATGGCTATGATGATAGAAATGATGTTGAGATTGCAAGATAGAATTTTGCAAGACCAACAACTAATTCATTGCAAATACCTCTTTTTTTTCCAACAATGTAAATTGCAGTTATACATGTGGACTTTGCCAGATGGAATACACAGTGATCAGATTGGCCACATCTGTGGAAAGAAGCTATGGAGAAGGTCAATATCTTCAGCCAAAACAATGCCAGGAGCTAACTGTGGAACAGACCAACAGCTGCTCATATGCAAGTTCAAGTTGAAGCTGAAGATAATTACAACATATTCATGAAAGGCAAAATATAACCTTGATTATATCCCACCTGAATTAAAAAGCCCTCTAAAGGATATATTTGATGCATTGAACACCGATGACCCAAAACCAGACGAATTGTGGAATGACATCAAGAACATCATACATGAAGAAAGCCAAAGATCATTAAAAAGACAGGAAAGGAAGAAAAGACCAAAATGGATGTCAGAAGAGACTCTGAAACTTCCTCTTGAACAGAAAGTATCTAAAGCAAATGGAAGAAATGACAACATAAAAGAGCTAAACAGAAGATTTCAAAGAGCAGCTCAAGAAGAAAAAGTCAATTATAATGAAATGTGCAAAGACATGGAGTTAGAAAACCAAAAGGGAAGAACACGCTCAGCATTTCTCAAGCTGAAAGAATTGAAGAAATCATTCAAACCTCTAGTTGCAATATCTAAAGATCCTATGGGTAAAATAATGAATGATGCAAAAAGCATCAAAAGAAGATGGAAGAAATACACAGAGTCACTATACCAAAAATAATTGGTCAATGTTCATCCATTTCAGGAGGTAGAATATGATTGAGACCTGATGACACTGAAGGAAGAAGTTGAAGCTGCACTGAAGGAATTGGCAAAAAAAAACACTCCAGGAATTGACGGACTATCTATGGAGATGTTTCAACAAACAGATGCTGTACTGGAGGCACTTCCTCACCTATGCCAAGAAATTTGGAAGACAGCTCTCTGGTCAACTGACTGGAGAGATCCATATTTGTACCTATTCCAAAGAAACATGATTCCACAGATTGTGGAAATTATA
>NW_006925799.1:0-1847 GCF_000298275.1 Orycteropus afer afer | reverse complement strand
ATAACAACAACAACAACACAGTCTTCAGTATGGATTACTCCTCAATATAAAGAAAATAAAAATCCTCACAACTGGTCCAATGAACAGCTTCATGATAAATGGAAAAAAGATTGAAGTTGACAAGGATTTCATATTATTTGGTTCCACAATCAACACCAATGGAACCAGCAGTCAAGACATCAGATGATATATTGCATTGGACAAATCTGCTGCAAAAGACCTCTTTCAAGTGATGAAGAGCAAAGATGTCTCCTTGAAAACTAAAGAGCACCTAACCCAACCCATGGTATTTTTAATTGCCTCTTATGCATATAGGATCTGGACAATGAATAAGGAAGACTAAAGAAGAGTTGATGCTTTTGAGTTCTGATGTTGAAGAAGAATGCTAAGAGTACCATGGTCTGCTAAAAGGACGAACAAATCTGTCCTGGAAGAAATGCCACAGGAATGCTCCTTGGAAGTGAGAATTCCCAGACTTCATCTCACCTACTTTGGTGATGTTGTCGGAAGGAATCATTCCCTGGAGAAGGATATCATGCTTGGTAAAGTGGAGGGGCAGCAAAAAAGGGGAAGGCCATCAACAAGATGGATAGATATGGTGGCTGTGATGATGGACTCAGGTATATATAGCAAGGATCGTGAGGCTGGCACAAGATAGCAGTGTTTTGCTTTGCTGTGCATAGGGTCGCTGTGAGTCGGAGATGACTTGATGGCACCTAACAACAACAACAACAGCAACATGTTGGTGATATTAGGTATTGTGGAGTCAGATCTGATGCATAGATCAAAACACTGCCTGGTCCTGTACCATCTTCAGAATCTTTGCTATACTTGAGCCCATAGTCGTACCCACTGGGTCAATCTATCTTGTTGAGGGTCTTCTTCATGAGGCCTTTCTCCAGGGACTGTTTCCTTTTGATAACATGACCAAAGAATGAGAGACAAAGGCTGGCCATCCTCACTTCTAAGGAGTATTCTGGCTGTACTTCCAAGGTAGATTTGTTTTCTTGTCTCCCTTATTCATTTTCTATCTTTCGCATGCATATGAGGTGATTGAAAGAAAATACTGTGACTTGAGGCAGATACACAGTAGTACTCAAGATAATATCTTTGATTTTTAGCACTTTAAAGAGGTCTTTTGCAGCAGATGAGGAGCCCTTGTGGCATAGAAGTTAAAGCATTCAGGTGCTAACCAAAATGTCAGTGATTCAAACCCACCAGTCACTCTGCTTCCATAACAATTTATAGCCTTGAAAACCCTATGGGGCAGTTCTCCTCTGTCCTAAAGTGTCCTCATGAGTTGGAATTGACTCTGTAACAGTGGGTTGGTTTGCAGCAGATTTACCTAATGCAATGTGTGATTTGATTTCTTGACTGTTGCTTCCATGGGTGTTGATTTGTATCCAAGTAAAATGAAATCCTTGACAACTTCAGTATTTAGTCCATTTATCATTATGTTGCTTATTGGTCCAGTTGTAAGGATTTTTGTTTTCTTTATGTCATTTTAGTGTTATGTTTTATTTTATTTATGTAATCCATACTGAAGGATGCATTCTTTGATCTTCATCAGTAAATACTTCAACACATTTTTGCTTTCAGCAATCAAGGTTGTGTCATCTGCATATCACAGGTTGTTAATGAGTTTTCCTCCAATCCTGATGCCATGTTCTTCACATAATCCATCCAGCTTCTCAGATTATTTGTTCAACATACAGATTGATTAAGTATGATGAAAGGAAACAATCCTGACACACATCTTTCCTGATTTTGCATCATGCAATAACCCCTTCTTATGTTTGAACTCAATCTCAATCGGTATGCCATCAATTCCCGGAGCCTTGTTCTTC
>NW_006925798.1:7093-9077 GCF_000298275.1 Orycteropus afer afer | reverse complement strand
ATGGGTTGACATAATAGGAAAAAGAACAAACTCAAACATACCAACTATCATGAAGATGGGGCAGGACTGAGCAATATTTTGTTCTATTAGAAATAAAGTCACCATGAGTCAGAACCAACTCAATGGCAACTAACAGTAGCAATGGCAACATGCCAGGCACCATTTGTGTTAGACTGGATTCTCTAGAGAAACAAAACCAGTAAAGCTTGTATGTATAGAGAACTAGAAACTTAGGAAAATGGCTCACCCACTTATAGAAGCTGGCAAGTCCAAAGCTCTTGGATCAAGCATCAAGCTGGAGGCTTTTCCCAACTCACGCAGCTGCAGGGGCTGAGGAGCTCAAGGTTGGCAAGCAATATACTGGCAGTTGACTCTGATGAATGACGAATCCAAGATCTCCAGGCCAAATGATGGATTGTATCTATCTATCTATCTATCTATCTATCTGTCTGTCTCTCCATCTATCTATCATTGATCTGATGGTTCAGTGCCTAAGGCATTTGACTGCTAACCAGAGGGTTGGCAGTTCAAACCCACCAGCTGCTCCACAGAAGGAAGATGGGGCAATCTACTTCCATAAAGATTTACCACCTTGGAAACTCAATGGGGTTGCTATGAGTTGGAATTGATTTGATGGCAGTGAGTTTGATTTCATATATATATATATATATATATATATATATATATACACACACACACACACACACACACACATGTATATGTATATGTGTGTGTGTGTATATATATATAAGAGCAAGTAGCAATCAATTATATCATCTGCAAAGAAGTAGAGCAGGAATATTATTCAGATGTATTAAATTAGATTTATTAAATACTAATTCAGGACATTATTAAAAATATCTTCTCTAGGTATCAAAGTCTTTGCACTTAGGGAAGTCCCAAACTTTGCTAAGTCAACCAAGGTAGTGCAGTGATTAAGAGCTCAGCTGCTAACCACAGATCAGCAGTTCAAACCCACCAGCTGTTCCATGTGAGAAAGACGTAGTACTTTGCTTCCTTAAAGATTATAGCTCTGGGAACCCTATAGGTCAGTTCTGATATAAGGTTTTTAAGAATTGGAATCAACTTGAAAGCAATGTTTTTTTGGTTTTTTTTTTTTTGTTGTTTTAGGAGCTCCTGTTTCCATTTCATGGAGGACTTTCATCACAAAAGGCAAAATGACAAGACTGAAGCTCTGAAGCTCAGTGCAGGAAGCCATGTGAAATGGCCTCCTTGACTTCACCTTTGTGATTAGCTCTTGATCCTCATTTGAGAATAAAAACATTGTCATAAAATACACATTTTATTGCCCCCCCCCTTTTAAATCAGGCATTCAAATGGTTATCATAAAGTCCCACCTTTACAAACAGTTGCATCATTGACCTGCACAGATTTAATGGGAAATGAGGCTGCTCAGTCTCATCTCTTTGGCCAAGAACCTGGAATTGATTTTGATTGAATTCTGTTTAGTTTTCTAAAAAGGGATTTAGTTTGTATCTTGGTTGTAGAATTGTATTTCCTCCATGATAATTGCCTTTTCATATATAGGCTGTCTCTGTGTTATGAATGTTTAATATGTGTACAACCCATGGTTACAAACCATCCCCTGTAAAGCCTATTATATTAAAAATTAGGGGTACATACAATGGTTTGTAATAAAAAACAAGTGCTATTTTGTGATGTGCATAAAAAATATTTTTTACATACTGTATTATTTTGTTAAAGATGCCTTAGTGTACATGGAATTGTTTGTTTAAATTTTCTTTTTTTAATGCATAGAAAGGCACACCATATACTACATACTAAGAAAAAGACTTGATTAACTATGAACCGTACTTAACTGTTCTGACTTATGCACAAATGTAACTTAAAGGCAGACTTAGGAACATAATTCATTTGCAATCTGGGGAATGCCTTTACTCTTTTTCTTTCTTTTTCCCTTCATAGATTCTTAATGTTGTTGTTGTTATGTGCTGTGGAGTTG
>NW_006925798.1:5170-6746 GCF_000298275.1 Orycteropus afer afer | reverse complement strand
TTCATTGTGTTCTTGTTTTGTTTTCTTGAATTCTTCTAGAGTATTTTATGTATTTTTCTTGGTCTCTTTGAGGATCCTCAATATTAGCCTTGGAATTTCCTCTTCAGTAGTTCTACTAGTTCTCCAGTAAGATTTTCCGTCTTTTTATTTTGCTCATTTGCTTGAGTCATCATTTCCTTTTTCTTCATATAATTTTTAATTGACTGCTTTCTTTGAGGCATTATCATTCTGTTTCATAAAATATATTTATTTAATGATTCTATGTTTGTTTGTCTTTTTTGTATTATGTTACTATTGTTTTGATATATATGAATATCATTGTTTTCCTTTTCTTTTTATATTGCCTACCTTTCTTTATGTTGTTTTAATTGATGTTGTTTTGTAGTATTGGTCTGTGTATAACTATGATGCTGTTGGTTGATTTATGTGTAAGTTTGGAGCTGTTGGTTGGTATGCTTTCTTCTTCCTGGTAGGTATTGTGGGTCACACACACATGAGGATCCTGTCATTAGGCATCTATGATTTCTTTTAGAGGTTCACATGGTGCTGTGCAGACAGGTCCTTTCCTTGATGTGAAGTGCAGGTGTCAGGTGGTCAGGATCTTTTCACAGCTCTTGAAGGTTACAGTGCTCTCTCTGTATTGGCATGAGCAGTTGGTGTGAACCTTGAAACACAGGATGGGTTGCAGGGAAGGGCAGGCAGGATAGATTAGGGAGGCCTGTGCAGCTGGGGAAGGAAAAGCAGGCCAGGGTTGAGTCCTGCTCAGCCAGGAGGGGTCTATGTACAGGAGGGGAATGGAGGAAGAAGCCCACATGTCTGGGACATGGGAAAGGCTGAAGCAAAGCTTGCCTGGGATGCACAGAAGGCCTGGACCTCAGGGAGGAGAAGGGTGTGGAGTGGGGCTAGTGTGGATGGCAAACACCTCTGGGAGGAGGAAGGACGGAGCAAGGACTGTATGCATTAGTACAGACCACTTGCCCCTGTGGGAGGGGAGGGGAATGGGGTGAGAAATGTGTGCATTAATATAAGTCTTCTTTGCTTCAGGGAGGGAAGGGGGTTGGAATCAGGTTTATGCTTGTTGGCACAGATAGGCAGGTGCCTCTGGGAGGGGAAGGGAGTTAAACAAAGACTGAGGAGACAGGGGAATAATGGTTTGCACAGGATTTGTTCTTGGGGGCAGGGCTTGGGTTATTACTTTGCAGGTTGATTTGTCATCGGGCATCTCCCATCTAAATCACCAGGCATAGCCACTGAAAAGTAGTCCCTGCACTAGTATCTAACTTCCTCACTTGCACTTACCAAGGGAACTGGAAATCACACCTGCCCTTCTGTACCTTCTCTTTGCTCCTCCGCAAATGTGGACTCCATGTCTATTCTGTCTTCTATTCTTAGGCTCCAACAATTCAGTCTGTCTCACATTGCTTTAGTGGTACTTCCCTGTTGTTTCCTGGCTTCAAAATTATGCTACTTAAGTGTTTCACCTTCTCCAGGGGTGCCCCTTCCCAGGATGCATCCTGTCCACCTTATCATTTTTTCCAGGTTTGTTTACACAGAATCATTGCCACAGCTGTGTTCT
>NW_006925798.1:0-1390 GCF_000298275.1 Orycteropus afer afer | reverse complement strand
AAATTGGTTATGTACTAGGACATAAAACAAATGTCCAGAAGTTTCAAAGAATAGATGTCACCTGTATCTAATTATTTTCTTCTATTTTCTCCTTCACCTCACATCCCAGAGATTTATCTATGACCTTGAGAAAAGCAATAGACAAGTTAAAAATGTCTGAAATTTAGTTTAACTTAATTAAGGGGATTGAAATATTAAATTTAAATATAAAAACCATATTCTACACTTTTCTTATAATCCTAAGATTGTGGATAGAGAGTTTTATGTTATTGGTTGTCCATATGTGTGTAGGTGTGTATTTCTGTGGGTATGTATGTGTGTGTTTGTGTGTGTGTGAAATGTCATCATGATGACACACTATATATCTTGGTATATTTTTTCCTTAAAATATTGTGATTACTATGCCCTTTTATTTTACCGAGAGAGCCCTCCCCATTCCTCAAATTCTTTTCTTAGTCAGAAAAATAAAACTCTTTTCTAAATAACGTGCAATGATAATAGAAACCTGTCATCCAACATAAATAGAACAATTTTAACTTATTCTAGGCTCAGGCTGAGCCAATCCATGTACAATTTACTTTTTTGTTTTGTAAAATTTATTTCCAATCCTGTAGAAGGCAATGTGCATTTTCCTTTATACTCAGGGTCAATTGTGTCAAAATAAAGGTAGATACTTCAATTTTATAAAGGTGAAGTTTTGGATTAGTCAGAAAATGTACCAGAAAATAATTTCATAGACAAATGGCAAGGCCTTCCTTTTCAACTGAGCTGAAAGAAGAAGTACAGTAGATTGTCATTCAATACAGTGGCACAGTCTGAAATCACCCTCTTGATAGACATTGTCTATCCTACAATTAGTACTAAGCTCTGAAGAGAGAGAAAATGTGCAATAATTCCCTCCCATCAGAGTTCTTAGTTTTTGTTTCCTCTATATATTGACTCTGAACACTTTTCTTTTAACTTAAAATTTCAGCCACACAGTGCTTTAGTGGGACATGTATGGGAATTCTGACTATTGAGGCAATATTAGTAGTTGTT
Source organism: Orycteropus afer afer (assembly GCF_000298275.1). NCBI lineage: Eukaryota > Metazoa > Chordata > Mammalia > Tubulidentata > Orycteropodidae > Orycteropus > Orycteropus afer. Next base: position 352 of record NW_006925798.1, on the reverse strand, counting down.
GTTGTTGCTCTTAGGTGTTGTGGTAGTTAAGTTTGTGTGTCAACTTGGCTGGGCCTGGTTGAGTGGATAGGGAACTGGATGTAGCATTCCCCATGAGACTGGTAATTAACTCCATAGTAGAATCTACTGTGAGCAGCTGAGTATCTGCCCTAGGGTTGTGGTCTGCTTCCTGTATATAAGGAGAAGCCTTGGGGAATGGTCTCTAGCTTATGGCACGCTTGGACCCTATATGCAGCCATGTTATTGTTCAGCAGTCTGCCATGCTCTGCTGACCTTGGGACTTACAATGGACTTGAATTAATGGCCTGTTGTGGGGTTTGGTAACATCGGGACTGTGCCATTTTATTTGTTG
>NW_006925797.1:9523-10187 GCF_000298275.1 Orycteropus afer afer | reverse complement strand
AGTACCTAAGGCATTTGACTACTAACCAGAATGTTGATGGTTCAAATCTACCAGCCACTCCTAGGAAAGAAGGTAGGGCAATCTATTTCTGTAGCAATATCACCTCAGAAACCCCAGGAGGGGTCACTAGGAGTCAGATCTGACTTGAAGGCAGTCAGATAATTTTATGCAATCTGCCTGAATTTCCCAAATAATACTACATTCTACTGAATCTATATTAATTCCAAATGGGTTTATAGTTAGAATATAATCTATACAGCCACTCCTTAACAACAGCCTTGGCTCTGTACATACATTTTTTTTACAATTGTTCCTGCTTGTTTACATGGATTTTTTCTCCCTTTTATTTTATTTATTTATTTATTTTCTGTCTAACTGAGTGGGATAGAGTAACAGTGCCAATATAACCCAATCATACCCACACTTCCTACAGCCTCATCTAGTTAGTGACAACCACCATTAGCTTCTGCACCAGCTGACCAACAGTAGTCAATGGCCAATACCAGCCCATCTCACCCTTAATGGCTCTTCATGAAGAGCTAACACATATATGTGCACATTCTCATTCTCTATCATACCTACCAGGAGACAGATGGTAAATGTCCAAATGCTGCAAACTAGCCAATAGAGGGCACAGTATCCTATTTACTCAGATACATGAAAG
>NW_006925797.1:0-1754 GCF_000298275.1 Orycteropus afer afer | reverse complement strand
ATTTATGTCAATAATTACACTCAATTTACCTTTACCTTTAATCACTTCATTCAGAAAACATACACTGAGAACAATAAATTAATTGTTTTAGCTATAATGTTACAGTTCATATTTAGGATGCAAAAACACTCTTGGTTTATCTTAAACAATATACAATAAATCAATGGGCCATCATAAAGAATACGGATGAAATAAAGTCAGAAGACATTTTTACCAAAATTAACTGACCTGATTCAAATGATTTTTCACAGTCTTCAACTCCATATCTAGGGTCCTAACAGACAGCTCAAGTTCTTGTTTCACTTCACGTTGTTTCTTATATTGCTCTTTTCTTCTTCTCAATTCGTCTCTAATCTTTTCATACAAGCCATCAGCACTTCTTCTCCTCTCTTGTTCGTCTTTCAAAGTAAATATGCATTTAGACATGCTCATCTTAAAATTCATTTTGTTAGAAAATAAAAACTTCACTTTGTACCCTGGCTCTTTAAATATGTTAGTGTCTACAAGTTCACAAAATTCTGGTTTTGAATTTTTTCCTTCCTAGTCCTTCTATTTTTAGTTTCTCATTTCAATCCTGTCCAAAAGCAATATATTCTTAAAAGGTTATAATGAAAGGGCATGCTTCTACTTAGTAAGTTTTATTATAAGTAACTCTGGTAAATATTATGGGAAAATAAGTTTGAAATTTTTCAGTAAAATTAGAGTTAATTTTTTCTTTTTTTCCCACATTGGTATAATTACTTCTCCATCTGGACAGATAATTAACTAGGAGAAATTGTTGTTTAAAGTTTATAAATTCACTACAAACAAAAATTAAAAGATTTCACAAAAATTAAGTATTAAAGATACCCCTAAAAATGATTGACTGAGTAAGACAGCACCTTCAGGTCCCTTTTACACAACATAGAGCTGCATATTGTTATCTAATCCAACACCAGGCTAGGTGCTCTAATGTCTGTTGCCGCACACTTTGATATTTCTTCTTTAGTAACATGTTCAACTTATCCTATGGGTTGATTATTATCTTACTTATCATCTTTCAATCCCCTTTGGAACAAGACAGGAGTCATATTAATTAATTAAATAATTAAAAAAATGTGCTTTCAATATACCCACTGTCATCGAGTTGGATCTGATTCGTAGAGACCTCTCCTTGTGTTTCAGAGGCTGTGTCACCATGCAAGTAGATTGCCCAACCTTCCTTCCAAGAGGTCTTTTGCAGTAGATTTGCCTAGTTCAGTACCAGAGCTCCCACGTTCAATATAGAACTCTGAATTAACTTCATCTGTGTTTGAAAGCTCTGGTAGCATAGTGCCTAAGGCACTTGACTGCTAACCAGAAGGCTGGTGGTTCAAAGCCACCAGCCACTCCTCGGAAGGAAGATGGAGCAATCTACTTCCGTAATGATACTGCCTCGGAAACCTAAGGAGGGGTTGCTGTGAGTCAGGTCCTACTGAATGGCACATAACAACAACAACAACAATGTTTGAAAGAATCCTATGGGGCTGTCCAATAGGGTCTTATAGGGTCACTATGAGTCAGAATCAACTCTGAGGCAAAGGGTTTATGTCACGTATGAGAAAGACGTTGAATAAAATAATCTATAATCCTTTTCTGTTTTACTTTTCTTTCTATGCACATGTTAACAATAAAACTGAATAAAGATTCTAGTTTGAGAAAAATAATCATTTTGTATTTTGCTGATGGAATTGTAAGTTAATATAAACTTTGTGAAAAATAATTTAGAACTATGG
>NW_006925796.1:10616-11346 GCF_000298275.1 Orycteropus afer afer | reverse complement strand
ATAGACCAATGGAATAGAATTGAGAACCCAAAAATGGAACCACCAATCTATGGTCAGCTGATCTTTTACAAAGGGCCGAAATCCATTAAATGGGGAAAAGAATGTTTGTTCAATAAATAGTGCTGGCAAAACTGGAGATCCATTTGCAGAAAAATGAAACAAGATTTGCACATCACACCATACACAAAAAAGAACTCCAGATAGATCAAAGACTTAAATGTGAAACCTAAAACTATAGAGTTTCTCAAGGAAAAACTAGGGGCAAATTTAGGGGCCCTAATATATGGCATAAGGCACTTGACTACTAACCAGAAGGTCCACAAGCCACTCCTTGAAAGGAAGATTGGCAATCTACTTCCATAGTGATACTGCCTTGGTAACTCAAGGAGGGGTTGCTATGAGTCAGGTCCAACTCAACATCATATAACAACTACAAAAACAATTATATGGCATAAAAATACTATCAAGCATAACTCAAAATGCACAAACAGCAGAAGATAAACCAGAGGATTGGGACCTTCTAAAAATTAAATTGTTATGTCCTTCCAAAGACTTCTCCAAGAGAGTCAAAAGAGAACATACAGATTGGGAAAAAAATATTTGGTAATGACATTTCTGACAAGGGAATTATCTCTAGAATTTAGAGAAAACACCCACACCTCAATAACAAAAAGACAAACAATCCAAATGAAAAATGGGCAGAAGACATGAATAGACACTTCACCAAGGA
>NW_006925796.1:7467-8901 GCF_000298275.1 Orycteropus afer afer | reverse complement strand
ACTACAAACCAAACAGAGTGAATAAATAGTGTCATTAGAGAATTTTGAAATGGTGAGCAAGTCAAGATAATGGAGAAATAGAAAGACTCTTTTCAACTTGGGAAGAAAATTATAAACCACAGGATGACCTCAAAGAAAAATAATAAACCTTAATATAAAAAATAAAAAAGAGAATAAGCACAAATATTTAGGAAATACTGAAACAACAGCAAAATGAGCTCAGTGCAGAAAATTATGTAGAAAAATAACATTAATAACACCATGGAAAACACATAACAATATGAAATCAATAAGTTGATACTTTTCTATAATTACACTGAATTTAAATGGATTAAATGTGCCACTTAAAATGAACAGCTACAGAATAGATGAAAAAATATGCCCAATTAATATTCTATGTATAAAAGACTCACTTTAGACACACAGACAAAAATAGACTAAAAATCAAAGATTGGAAAAAGTTACATCAAGCAAACAACAATTAAAAAACAGCATGAGTGTCAATATTGATTTCTGATAAAACAGACTTTAATACAAAAATGACCATAAGACAGAAGGAAGCACACCATATAAAGTATCAATTGAACAAGAGGACATAACCATGATAAATATCTATGCACCCAATGAAAGGGCTTCAAAATACATAAAGCAGAATTTAATAGAACTGAAAAGACAAATAGATGATTCCACAGTAATAGTAAGAAATTTTAGTACATGACTTTCCATAAAAGATAGAATAACTGGAAAGAAATGCAACAAAGATTCAGAAAAACTAAAGAATACAATAAACCAACTTGAACTTACAGACATATACAGAGCACTTTACCCAACAACAGCACAATAAACATTATTTTCCAGCACACATCGGACATTCCCCAGGATAGAGCATATGTTAGGCAATAAAGCAAGCCTCAATAAATTTAAAAACATTGAAACACTGCAAAGCATCTTCTCAGAGCACAGTGCTATAAAATTAGAAATCAACAATAGGAAGACCAATGGAAAAAGCAAACACATGGAAACTGAATTACACCCTCATCAAAATTGACTGCATAAGAGAAGAAATAAAAAATGAAATTAAAAAATTCACTGAATCAAATGAGAATGAAAACACAACATTCCAAAATATTTGGGACTTAGTAAAATCAGTGATCAGAGGTCAATTTATAGTAATAGAGGGAAACACCAAAAAAGAAGAAAGGGCCTAAATCAATACCTAAACCTAACATCTCCAACAATTAGAAAAAGACCAGCAGAAAAGGGCTACTATCAGAAGAAAAGAAATAATAAAGATTCAAGCAGAAATAGATGAAATAGACCATAGAAAGGCAATAGGAAAAAAATTAACAAGACTAGAAGTTGGTTCTTTGAAAAGATTAATAAAATTGACAATCCACTGACAAACTTAATGAAGGAAAAGAAGGAGAAGAAGCA
>NW_006925796.1:6009-7265 GCF_000298275.1 Orycteropus afer afer | reverse complement strand
TAATATCAGGGTACTATGAAGAATTATACTCCAACAAATTAGAAAAGCTAAAAGAAATGGTCAGATTTCTAGGAACACACTACTTACCTAAAGTAATATAGACTGATGTAGAAAATTTAACAGACTCATAACAAAAGAAGCTATTGAACAGGTCATAAAAAAATTGTTGTTGTTGTTGATAGGTGCTGTTGAGGCATCTTCAACTCATAGTGACCCCTACGTACAACAAAACAAAACACTGCCTGGTCTTGTGCTAGCCTCACAATCCTTGCTATACCTGAGCCCATCATTGAAGCCACTGTGTCAATCCATCTTGTTGAGGGCCTTCCCCTTTTACATTGACCCTCCACTTTACCAAGCATGATATCCTTCTCCAGGAAATGGTCCCTTCTGACAACATGATTAAAGTTGGTAATAAAAAATTACCAACAAGAGAAAGTCCTGGCCTAGATGGTTTCATTGGAGAATTCTACCAATCATTCAGAGAAGGTCTGACACCTATCCTCCTCAAATTATTCCAGATCATAGAAAAGGATGGAATCCTCCCAAATTCATTTTATGAAGCAAGCTTTACCCTGATACTAAAACCAGGCAAAGACAACACTGGAAAGGAAAACTACAGACCAATATCCCTCATGAATATAGATGCAAAAATTTTGAACAAAATCCTATTCAATAGACTCCAAAAACATATAAAAAAATAATAATACATTGTGACCAATTGAGATTTATACCATGTATGCAAAGATGGATCAACATTAGAAAAACAATGCAATCCATCACATAAGTAAAATAAAGGAAAAGAATCACATGATCATGTCAATAGATGCAGAAAAGGCATTTAATAAAATCCAACACTCATTCCTGATAAAAACCCTCAGAAAACAAGGAATAAAAAGGAAATTCAACATAATAAAGGACATATATGCAAACCCAACAGTCAATATTATTCTCAAAGGAGAGAGACTGAAATCATTCCCCTTGCAAACAGGAACCAGACAAGGATGCTTTAACAGAAATTGGATGCAAGAAGTCTGAGTTCAAAGTGCCAGCCTTTAGTAGCTGGGTAAAAGCCCCTTGACCTTGGGCTTCAGCTCTGCCTTTTGCTCCTGGACCACTGAAGCTAGAGGCTTTCTTCACTCAGGCACTCAGGCAGCTGCTGGCTGTTAAGCCTGACAAAGTCAAGGTTGACAAGTAAAATGGCACAGTCCTGATATTACAGCAGGCCATTGGTTCAAGTCCATTAAGAGTCCCAA
>NW_006925796.1:3308-4858 GCF_000298275.1 Orycteropus afer afer | reverse complement strand
AACAACAACAATTTTATATGGAAAGGAAAGAGAGCTCAGATAAGCAAAGCACTACTGAACAAGAAGAACAAAGTAGGAGTTCTCACACTCCCAGATCTCAAAACCTACTATACAGGTGCAGTAGTCAAAGCTGCCTGATACTGGTACAATGACAGATATATAGACCAGTGGAACAGAATTGAGAACACAGAAATCGATCCATTGACCTAGGGTCAGCTGATCTTTGACAAAAGCAAAATACATTAAATGATGAAGAGATAGTTTAACAATGGTGGTGGCAAAACTGATATCCATTTGCAGAAAACTGAAACAAGACCCATACCTCACACCATATACATAAACAAACTCCAGATGAATCAGACTTACATGTGAAACCTAAAACTATAAAGTTCATTAAATAAAAAAAATAGGAACAAAGTTAGGGGCCTTAATTTATGGCATAAATTGTCTATCAAGCATACCTGAAGATGCACAAATAGCAGAAGATAAACTATATAATTTGAACCTTCTGAAAATTGAATTCTTATGTGCATGAAAAGACTTCTCCAAAAGAGTAAAAAGAGAACCTACAGAATGGGAATAAATATTCGGCAATGACGTATCAGACTAAAGATTTTTCTCTAAAATTTATAGAAAACTCCAACACCTCAACATCAAAAAGAAAAACAATCCAATTAAAAAATGGGCAGAAGACTGAACAGACACTTCACCAAAGAAGATATTCAGGCAGCCAACAAGCACATGAAGAAATGTTCACAATCATTAGCTTTTAAAGAGATGGAAATCAAAACAACTATGAGATACGATTTCACCCCAGCATTAATAGCAAATTTCAACAAGGCAGAAAAAACAAATGCTGTCAAGGATATGGAGAGACTGGGACTCTTACACACTGATGATGGAACTGTAAAATGACACAACCACTGTGGAAAATAGTATGTCATTTCCTTAAAAACTGAAAATAGAAATACCATTTGATCCAGCAATCCCATATATATCTTAAAGAAGAGAGAGCCAGGACATGAATAGATATATGGAAACCCATGTTCATTGCAGCACTATTCACAACAGGAAAGAGATGGAAATGACCTAAGTGCCCATAAGTGGGGGAATGGATAACCAAATTGTGGTACATGTACACAATGGAATAATGTAGAATCTGCCAAACACCACATAACGTGGACGAACTTGTAGGACATTATGCTGAGTGAAATAAGTCAATCACAGAAGGACACATATTGTATTAGTCCACTATTGTAAAAAGTCAAGGAAAGGTTTATACATAGAAGGAAACTTTGTTGGTTACCAGGGATGGAAGGAGTAGGGAGAGAAAATTCCTAGATAGATTGAAAATATCTATCTATCTATATAGATAGATAGATAGAGACAGAGAGAGAGAGAGAGAGAGAGAGAGAGAGAAACCAAAGATTATTAGCAGTTACCACAGGGAGGAGGGAGGAGGAAAGGAGAAGCTTTTGTTTGCAGGGCATTGAGTTTATGCTAATGGTTGTGGAATATTTTGGAAAAGAATAACAATAATAATGGCACAA
>NW_006925796.1:0-676 GCF_000298275.1 Orycteropus afer afer | reverse complement strand
GACATTATGCTGAGTGAAATAAGTCAATCGCAGAAGGAAAAGTACTGTATGAGCCCATTACTGTAAAAAGACAGAGAAGGTTTGCTTGGGAAAGGGTACTCACCTAGTAGGTTACCTGAATGGGGAGGGAAAAGGAGGGATTAATTTACAGCTAGTTGGGGCTTATAAACTGACATGGGTAGGGGGAGGGACATACAGGAAGGATATATGACCACCAAGATAACATTGGGAAATGAGAGGACACCGAACTGTGCATATAAGAGAGAGGCGACAGATGCTAAAACCAACCAATGTGTCCACGATACCACATTGCCATTAACACCAAACACCAGGCTATACAGATAAACACATGAATACCTGAGATGATCAGACAGGTGTCAGTGAATAGAAGTATACACTAGACCAAGGATAGACTCAGCTGAGGCTAACCTTGTACAGTGATACAAAGTACCTGTAGTCCTTGTAGAAACAATAGAAGACAGACACAGAGTAATCCCTCACAGACATCCCAACACTATGGGAGAGAGATCCAATAGAGCTACTGCCTCAGGACCATAATACTGGGGGACACCAGACTCAATTGGTACAACAAAATACATAAAAGCATTGCTCCACATCCTACTTTGGTGAGTAGTGACTGGGGTCTTCAAAGCTTTCAAGCAGCCATCTAAGAAGC
>NW_006925795.1:6025-9867 GCF_000298275.1 Orycteropus afer afer | reverse complement strand
TCTGTGTTAATTGGTTTCCCTTTTCTTTGTTGAAGAGGGTCTGTGCAATCCTTCTGCCTAGTCCGCCATCTTGCCCCGCCTCCTGATTAGAATCCGAGAAAATGGTTTTTGTTTTTTTAAAAAAAGGAAAAAGAAAAAGTTATGGTATCTACAGGACCAAATATAAGGAGGACAGTAGATTTCTTGTGGGAAATAATACAAGCAAGAAGACAGTGAAGCAGTATTATTAAAGAATTGAAAGGAAAAAATAAAAAATGTCATGCTCAGCAAAAATATCTTTCAAAAGAAAGGTAAATGCTTTTCAGACATACAAAAAGTTAAAGAATTTATCACCAGCAGACCTGAATTATAATACATGTTGAAAGAAGAACTTAAAAGTAGAAAGAAAATGACACCAGGCAGAAATATGGATATACACAAAGCAATAAAGAACATTAGAAACAGAAACTTCATGGGTAAATATGTAAGACATTTTTCTGATTTTTTAAATCTGTTTAAGTTTGGTAGTTCCTCAGAAATGTGAACAGAATAACCATGTAATTGTTGTTAGATGGTATCAGTTCAGCTCCAATTCATGTTGTTGTTGTTGTTGTTATGTGCCATCGAGTCAGACCCGACTCATAGCGACCCCTCCTTGGGTTTCTGAGGCAGTATCACTACGGAAGTAGGATTGCCCAACCTTCCTTCCGAGGAGTGGCTGGTGGGTTTGAACCACCAGCCTTCTGGTTAGCAGTTAAGTGCCTTAGCCACTATGCTACCAGAGCTCCAATTCATAGCAACCTTATATATAACAGAATGAAATGGTACCCAGTACTGTGGCACTCTCAAAATCGTTGCTATGTTTGAGCACATTGTTGTAGCCACTGTGTCAGTCCATCTCATTGAGAGTCTCTGTCTTTTTCACTGACCCTCTGCTTTACCAAACATGATGTCTCTCTCCAGTGACTGGTCCCACCTGATGACACGTCCAATGCAGTATGTTGTTTGATTTCTTGCCTGCTGCTTCCATGAGCACTGATTGTTCATCCAAGAAGAATTAAATCCTTGACAACTTCAATTTCTTCACCTTTAAAATATGACCCAGCAATTCCACTGCTAGGTATAGACCCAAAAGAATTTAAAGCAGGAACACAAACAGATACTTGTACAACAAAGTTCATTGAAGAATTGTTCACAATAGCCAAAAAGTTGAAACAACCTACATGTCCAATAACAGATGAATGGATAAACAAAATATGGCACATACATACAATGAAATATTATTCTGCTATAAAGAGAAAAGAAGCCTTGATACATGCTACAATATAGATGAATCTTGAAAACGATGCTGAGTGAAATAAGTCAGTCACAAAAGCCCAAATCTTGTACAATCCCACTTATATGAAATATCCAGACTAGGCAAGTGTATCCAAACCTAAGTTTATCAGTGGTTACCAGAGATGAAAGGGAAGGGGGCACTAAGTTTCTGTTAAGGGTGATGGAAAAATTTCGGAATGGATAGTGATTATACAACATGATTGAAGTAATTAATGTCACTGAATTGTGTATGCAAAAAATGTTGAAATGACAAATGATTTGCCATAAGAAAAGATAATTGACTGCTTAAACAAAAATAATAATGCATTGTGAGCTTTATAACTCATGTGTAATTAAAATATAGGAAAACAACTATGAAGGTAGACTATGATAAGTTAAAGATCTATACTATAAATCCTAAAGCAATCACTAAAATAACTAAGAATTATAAAACCAACAAAGGAGATAAAATGAAAACTCAACATACTCAATTAATCCAACCAAAACCCAGCCCAACCCACTGCCATTGACTCATAGCCACGCTATAGGACAGAGTAGCACTGCCCCGTAGGGTTTCCAAGGCTATAAATCTTTATGGAATCAGACTGGCTCATCTTTCTCCTATGGAGCAACTGGTGGGTTTGAACCACCAATTATTTGGTTAGCAGCCAAATGCCTTAACCACTGTGCCACCAGAGCTCCTCAACTAATCCAGTAGAAGGCAGAAAAAGAAGAAAAAGGCAATGAAGTAAAGAGAGAACAGAGAAAACAAATAGCAAGATGAGACTTAAACCTAACTATATCAATAATCACATTAAATACAATTAAATATACCCCCCAAAAAACCCCGAAACTCACTGCCATTGAGTCTATTGCAACTCATAGCACCCCCTCCTTGGGTTTCCGAGGCAGTATCTCTACAGAAGTAGATTGCCCAGTCTTCTTTCTGAGGAGTGGTTGGTGGGTTTGAACCGCCAGCCTTCTGGTTAGCAGTCAAATGCCTTAGGCACTACACCACCAGAGCTCTCATAATTAAATATAAATGATTTAATTCTATATTAAATATAAATGGTCTAAACACCTTGTAATTAGTTTCCTGTGGCTGCTGTAAAAAAAAAAAAATACCACAAACTTAGTGGCTTAAAACAATACAATTTTTTATTTTACAGTTCTGTAGGTCAGAAGTCTGATGTGGATCTAACTGGGCTAAAATCAAGGTGTAAGCACGGCTACGTTTTCTCTGGGGGCTCTAGGGAAGAATTAATTTCCCTGCCTTTTCCAGCTTCTAGAAGACTCCTGCATTCCTTGACTTGTGTTTCCTTCACCCATCTTGAAAACATACCACTCCAATTCTTATTTTGTTGTTAAATCTCCTTTCTCACTCTGAACCTCTGGTCTTCCTCTTATAATGACCCTTGTGATTACATTGGGCTTATCTGGATAATTCAGGATAATCGTCCTATCTCAAGATCCTTAATGTAATCACATCCACAAAGTCCCTTTTGCCATGAAATGAAATATATTCACATGTTTTGGGGGTTAGGACATAGACATCTTTGGGGGAAATTATTCTGTCTATTCAAAAAACAAACAAAACACACTGCTGTCGAGTCAGATGCAACTCATAGAGACCTCTCCTTGGGTTGCCGAGGCAGTATCACTATGGAAGTAGATTGCCCAACCTTCCTTCCGAGGAGTGGCTGGTGGGTCTACTGCACATCTCAAATGGAATAGACTGTCAGGCTGGATAAAAAAGCAAGATGTAAGTGTTTACAATAAACACACTTTAAATATAAATACACAAAATGGTTAAAAGTGAAAGAATGATAACAGATGTGCCATGGATAGTGGCTTGAATGGTAGCACCAACGATATGTGTGTGTTCTAATCCCTGGAACCTGTGAATATTACCTTATATGGCCAAAGATATGGTTAAGTTATGGATATTAAGAGGAGAAGACTGTTTTGTATTATGCAAGTAGACCCTAAATATCATCACATGTATCCTTATAAGAGAAAGGCAGAGGGAGATTAGACAGACACACAGAGGAGAAAATGATATGAAGACGGAGCAGAGAGATGAAGCTACCAGCCAAAGAATGCCAACAGCCAAAGCTGGAAGATGAAAGAAATAGATTCTCTCCTAGAGCCTCCAGAGACAATGTGGTCCTACCTACCCCTTCATTTCAGACTTCCGGCTTCCAAAATTGTGAGAGTGTAAATTTCTGTTGTTTTAAGCCACGGATTTGTAGTAGTTTGTTAAGGCAGCCACAGGATGCTAATACACCATGCTAAGATTACATAAAGGAAAGCTAAATGGGGATCACAGTGGTAAAAAGATCAATTTTCAAAGAGGAAATAAAACCAAAAAAACCAAACTCACTGCCATTGAGTCAGATCCAACTCATAGTGACCCCTCTTTGGGTTTCTGAGGTAGTATCTCTATGGAAGTTGTTGTTGTTGTTGTTAAGTGCCGTCAAGTCGTTTCCGACTCATAGCGACCCCATGCACAGCAGAACGAAACACTGCCCGATCCCGCGCCAGCC
>NW_006925795.1:2177-3680 GCF_000298275.1 Orycteropus afer afer | reverse complement strand
AAGCTAAATAACATACTTCTAAATAACACGAGTCCAAGAAAAAAAAATCATAAAGAAAATTAGAACGTATTTTAAATGAATACAAATTAAAATACAACATATCAAAATTTGTGACATGACACTCTAACAGCACATAGAGGGAAATTTATGGCACATACATAAAAAAAAAGGAGAAAGGTTTCAGATCAGTGACTTCAGCTTTTACCTTAAGAAACTGGGGGGGGGGAGATCAATTTAAACCCAAAAAAGAAGTCAAAAGGAGTGAAATAGAAGAAAAAAATCAATAAAGGAATTAAATGAAACCAAAAGGTGGTTCTTTCAGATAATCAGTCAAACTGAGAAAACTCTGGCCACATGGATGAGGAAAGAAAGAAGACACAAATTACCAGTGTCAGGAATGAGAAAGAAGATACATTTTACAAATATTAAAAGGATAATGAGGAAATTTTATGAGCAAGTTTATGTCAATATATTTGATAACAATGCACCACAGCTATGGAAGATGTCACAGTTGGGGGAAGCTGGCAGATGGGTAGGTACATGGAACCTCTTTGTCTTATTTCTGTACATATTCTGAAATATGTAATTATTTTAAAACAAAAGTTAAAAAATTTGACAATTCAGTTATTTGAAAACTTTTAAGTATGTTTGGAACAACCTGAGTATGTGAATCTACATTTCAACTGTAAATTTTATGAAATCTAAATACAGATCAAGTATTTTCAGTGAAAATTTATCCAAATTGAGATATGCAGTAAGTGTATAGTGTATAAGACATGTCTGATTTCAAAGACCTCGTACAATGTAAAAAATATCTCATTAGTTCATGCTGAAATGATAGCAGTTCAGGTATATTGGATTAAATAACATAAGTTGTTGTTATGTGCCGTGGAGTCGGACCCGACCCCTCCTTGGGTTGCCGAGGCAGTATCACTACGGAAGTAGATTGCCCAATCTTCCTCCCGAGGAATGGCTGGTGGGTTTGAACCTCCAGCCTCCTGGTTAGCAGTCAAGTGCCTTAGACACTATGCTACCAGAGCTCCTAAGTGACATATATTATTAAAATTAATTTTACCTGTTTCCTTTTCCTTTTTTAATGTGGCCACCAGGATATTTAAAATTATGTATGAGATGTTGCTGTTAGGTGCCATTGAGTCGGCTCCGACTCATAGCGACCCTATGTACAACAGAACAAAATGCTGCCCAGTCCTGTGCCAGCCTCACAATCCTTGCTATACCTGAGCCCATTGCTGCAGCCCATCGTTGTATATGTGACTCATATGTTATGTATGTGACTCATGGTATATTTCTACTGGACAGTGCTGTTTTTAGGTATCACAAAGGTAAAAACAGTAGGAGGCAGCTATCGATCTTAGGCTAGGGTAACAATGGGAAGAGATTGTAATGATTAAAACTTGGACGAAGGGCTCCACAAGCTAATGCTCACACTTCTGAAGAGGGGCCAGTGGCCAGCTGGTGCTGGCATCTCTGAGCTTGGCAGAA
>NW_006925795.1:0-1692 GCF_000298275.1 Orycteropus afer afer | reverse complement strand
CTACAGAATTCTGTTTTGCAGTGCCTAAGGCACTTGACTGCTAACCAGAAGGCTGGCAGTTCAAACCCACCAGCCACTCCTTGGAAGGAAGGTTGGGCAGTCTACTTCTGTAGTGATACCAGCTCAGAAACCCAAGGAGGGGTCGATATGAGTTGGATCTGACTCGATGGCAGTGAGTTTGGTTTTTTGGATTTTTGAGTGCCAGCATCACAAAGCAGGGTGTAGGAGAGTGGGTCTGGAGATGAGACAACAACTTAATAATGGGCACATTGCAACTGTGGCAAAGACACTTACTGTATATTTACACAAATAATGTACACATTCTAAAGGTTTTGGGAAACCACACAACCCCTTCATGCGTTAGCTTCCTATGCATACTATGAATGTTATAGGTGTGTGCATGTTAGTTACATGGGTGTGTTTTATTTGCGGAAAAAGACTGTAGCTATCTTCCAAATATCCATACTGCCCTTTCACAGTGCTAAGCTGTGGCTGGGAGGGACTCTGCAGACTGTAACTACCATTTCTTGGTTCCCCTTGTATCTAGGTGGGACCTTGTGGCAAGTTCTCACCAGTGGAATGTTAGTGGGAGAAGTGTGGGCAATATTCAGGCCAATTTAAGAAGCTCACATGCCTTTTCCATTCTTTCTTTTCTGTCTGTCAATTGGTTGTCAGCAACCATATAATCATCTTGGAGGTCATATGCTGAAGATGGCAAAGTCAGTATTACCTTAATGGGCACACAATTCTGCAAACACTATGTCTTGGTCCCTAGGTAGAAGGGGGCATTGTACCCATAGTAGGCCTAAGATCACCAAGGAGGTTTTAACTCCACCAACAGGGAGCTTACAAATGCTTGTCAAAATTCTACTCCTTAATCCATGGCACATTTTATGTAAGACATATTCCTTTTACCTTTTGAACTTACAGATTATTAAGCTGATAAAGTAGATAGTCTTTTAAGATTTTTAGAAATTTATTCATGCATTCTAAATTAGAGAGTACTTAGCATAGATAATGCTTCTGTTATATTGCAATTATGTTACAATAGCACACTATTAAAGTTGTTAAGAGAATCTATCTTTGTGATTTTATGTAAAATACACATTGGGGTGGGGGAATGAGGAAGAATTCTAGTGCTTCTCTCTTCACCAGAACAAAAATGTTTTGTTTTTCAAATGATTCAGATGCCAAATTATTAACAAGAAGCCATCATCAAACTGATTAAAGTCATCTGAATTCCACTAACTTTCATTCAACAAAATGTAAAAAGTGGGATTTGCCTGACCCTTAGACATCAATCTTACAGAAAAAGATATTTAAAAATTTTTCTCTCAGGTATGAGGGCTAGATTCGAGGAGATGCAGAAAGGAGGGTTTTTCTAGGGTATTAAAGAAAACAGTTGCTTTAGTCTTCCACCCTTTAGGAAAGGAAACCTGGAACTTCTGTAACAAAGTCACACAATTTACTTAATTTCCTTGTTAGATTGTAATAAGTTTAAATTTGTTAACATTGAATTTTGAAATATTGGGGAAACTGGTCAATTATATTGTTAGAAAGGTAAACAGCAACCTCTTTTTGTAGATCATATTGAGGGCTGACTAGAGAGACCAAAGGAGCTCTGGTACGGTAGTGCCTAAGGCACTTGACTGCTAACCAGAAGGCTGGCGGTTCAAACCCACCAGCCAGTCC